>NC_082712.1:78676196-78763696 GCF_030144855.1 Hypanus sabinus | reverse complement strand
CTCTCTCCCCACCCGCATCCCCCTCTCTCTCCCCACCCGCATCCCCCTCTCTCTCCCCACCCGCATCCTCCTCTCTCTCCCCACCCGCATCCCCCTCTCTCTCCCCACCCGCATCCCCCTCTCTCTCCCCACCCGCATCCCCCTCTCTCTCCCCACCCACTTCCCCCTCTCTCTCCCCACCCACAGCCCCACTCGTCCCCACTCCAGAAAGCGGAATTTGATGGCAAACTTACCAATCACAGATGAATTGGGCTGAATAGTCTACGTTGTTTGACAATGCTTGTTCTTGGCTAGGGAGTTGGGCTCAGCACGATTATGTGGTTAGGGGTGGGGTGGGGCGGGGTATCACTCACTTCTTGCTCTCCTCCCCACCTCTGGAGGAGGCAGTGGGGCTGTCGATCAGGGCTCACTCTCAGCACACAGCTAATGTGGGGTATGCCCAGGGGCAGCCTGGCTGGATGGGCAGGGGGACAAGATGGAGAAAGCTGTGGAATGCAACCCCTACTACGCACAGGAAGATCCCAGTGTCTGTTGCTCAGGCTGTGTTATTTCTCCCTCCTGTCACAGTGGGAGGGGAGATGGGGGTGACGTGGCCATCTTCAGTGTCCCCCTCAGGAAGCAGGTCCGTCCAAGGGGCAACAGTGACTGGTGTCTACTCATTCTTTTTTGGTACATCCAGTACCATTTTCCCACACATCCCTCATTCCTATCTCTTACCCCTCCCCAACCTCATCCCTCCTACTCCATCCTTCCCTCCTGACCCGTCCTCACCCACATATCTCACTACCTCATCCTTCCCTTCCGACCACTTCCCACCTGGCCTGCGTACCCTTCCTCACCTGCCTCTCCCTACCTTCCCTTCCCCAACTGCCCCTCCCCCACTCCTCAACTGCCCCACTTTCCTCAACTGCCCCTCCCCCACCTTCCTCAACTGCCCCTCCCCCACCTTCCCCTCTGCCTCACCCCATCTCTCTTCCCCCCTCCCTCTATCCCCATTCTTCTCGCCCCTACCAGGCTCTCCTCATTTCCCATCACCTCCTCTGCCCCCTATCCATCCTTTGCTCTTCCCCCTCCGTTCCTCCTACGCTCTTCCAGGCTTCTCTCTCCTCACCGTCAACCCAGTCCTCCCAGCTCCATTCTTCCCCCGGATGGAGGGAGGAGGGACGGGGAGCGGAAGAGGGCCAGTGAGGGGACATGAAAGGAGGGGAGGAGGAGGACACGGCTGCACTGGGGCAGGGCTGCCCCTCCGCTGTGAGGCGGCGGCGTTCAGCTGTTTATCTACATGTTGGCCGGCATGAGTCTGTCAGCTGGGAGGGAGGGAGGAGGGAACGAGGGAGGCTGCAAGGGACGGAGGAGGAACGAGGGAGGGAGCGAGGGACAGAGGAGGAGGGGAGGGGGAGGGGAGGGGGAGGCAGCTGAAAGCGAGGCTGGATGTTGAGGGTGTGCATGGGGGGAGGGGCTGCATCAGCCAGCAGCTCTTTGTTTAAAAGACCAGGGTAGAGAGAGGGAGAGTGAAAGAGAGAGAGAGAGAGAGAGAGAGAGAGAGAAAGAGAATGGTTGAGCCTGAGATTTAAAAGGACTGGATCTTTAAACAAAAAAAGGGGGATCTACTAAAACAAAGAATATTTGATAAAGGTCGTTCAGCTGGAGGTAAGTGAATCTTGCTGGTCATTTGCAAAGTTTAGAAACCTGCTTTTGTTATGAGTTCCTCATCTAATGTTTCTCTCTGAGGAAAATGTGCTCTGGATTAGCCAGTAGTTTGCCCAGCAGTGACTTTTTGCAAGGTGGCCTTGTTGTGCTGTGAGGGCTGGTGACAGGCTGGCGTGTTGTTCTGCTGGATGTTGGATTGGTTTTAAATTCAGCTTTATATTCGTCCAGATCTCCAGCGGGGACAGAGGGCTGGAGTGTCCTTGTAAATTCTTGGTTGCAACTGCACTTTCCTGTGTGTCTCTGTCTCTCTTTGTCTGTGTGTGTGAGTGTATGTGTGTGAGAGAGAGAGAGAGAGTGTGTGTGTGCAAACTCTGTTTATCTGTGTGTCTGTGTCTCCGTGTGTGTTTACATGTCTGTCTCTGAGTGTGTGTCATCTGAGTGTGTGGCTGTGGTTGTGTGAGTATGTGTTGTGTGTGTCAGCTGGGAAGAATTGTGTGCAACTGAGTGTGTGTTAATGTGTGTCTGTAAGCGTATGTGTGCATGTTTGTGTAAATTGGTGTGTCGGTGAGTGTATGCCTAAGAGTGTGAGTGTGCATGTGTCAAGTGTGTGCTTGTGAGAGTAAGCCAGTGTACGTCTGTGAGAGTGTGTGCATGCGTCTGTAAGTGTGAGTGTGTGTGTGTGTGTGTGAGAGAATGTAAGTGTTGTGCCTCACGAGCGTGTTGTGTGTTTTGGTGTATGCATGTCTTTGACATTGTGAGTCTGTATGAAAGTCTGTACTTGCATGTCTGCTTGTCAAAGTGTACTTGTGTGTGAGTGTGACTGTGTGTATGTACGTGAGTATGTGTCAGTGTGTCTCTCTGAGAGTGTGTCTCTGTTTATATCTGTGTGTGAGGGCTAGTGTATTTATGTTTGTGTCTGTATACGTGTGTGTGAGTTTGTGAGTGAGAGCTAGTGTATTTATGTTTGTGTCTGTATACGTGTGTGAGAGCTGGTGTATTTATGTGTGTGTGAGTGTGTACGTGGAAGTGTGTGCTGTGTGTGTGTTTGTGTATTTGTACGCGTGTGAGTGTTTGTGCCTGTGTATGTGTGCGTGCTCGGTTTGAAGAACCCTTCGACAGAGTGGGTAATTACAGAGAGCACTGATCTGGGATGGGATTGCATTTGATGACTCCCTCTTGTTCGTGGCCTCACTCCGAATTGCTGCTCTTTTTGTGTTGAACTTACTGCAGCTTCCTGCCAGGGGAAGATGGGGGTTGTTGAGGGGGCAGCATGCGGTGGTCTGTTACCTTCTTGTACGAGTGCAGGCAGCTTCCACTGAACACACTGACTAACTCGGAGCCGGGGGGGGGGGGGAGTTGCTGATACAATTTCATGGATGGTATTTGGGGAGAGATGGGGATGGGAGGGCAAAAGTCAAATAAGGATTGAGCCTGTGCCTGATCAACCTGATGCAGGAGGTTGATGAAGGGGTCTTTAAAGGGGCAATAGGAGTCGCTGGGGACCATTTAAATGTGGGCAGGGGTGGGGCTGACTCCAGTTGCTCTGTGTGACAAGGACCCTGGCTCCCCGGGGAGTTTGTCAGAGCAGGTGGGTGTGTGCTCGGGCCCCCCCCCCCCCACCCCCAGGACTCTCACCCAACCCCAACCCTCCTGCCCCCTCACTCCACGTCTCATTCCACCAGGGCTCCCGATAATCTTGGCCCTACGTCTCAAACCAGTCCCGCTGAAGTCCAACCCTACCGCCAATCCATGCCACCTGCCTGCTCCCTCCGGCAGTTTCCTGCACCGCCCCTCCCCCCTCAAACACCGACCCTCGATAAGCCAATGGTGGCTGGCTCTCAGGACCCACTGCCCCAGAACTTAACGACTGTCCTTCCCTCCCTCTGCAGTCCTGCTTCAGCCTTCTGGGCACACCACACACCCCTCTTCCCTGCCTCCTGCAACTGGCCAAGGGAGCCTCGACGGAGGCCATTCCTCAGTGAGGTTGTTCCTGCCCCTCCCGCTCGGTCAGTCTCCGCAGTGACATGGTGAGGACGCAGAAACCCAGCGGTCCCCGTGGTCCCGGTTCGTCCTGACCCCCTCCTTCAATTCCGACCGGATTGGACATCAACCTGTTGCTCCTTCTGGAGTCTTGCTGTGCGAGTGCTTGTGACAATGAGTGACCGTTAGGACGAGGAGGGCAGCAGGTAGGCCCCCTCCCTGCCGCCATTGAGTGAGATGGTGACTGGTAATGTCGGTGCTGCTGGGGGCCATCAGTAGTGGTCAGAGGAATGCAGGGTCCGAGCAGGTCGTACCGGCAAGGACAGGGTGGATAGTTGGTTGCAGTCGCGATACACTTTCCCGAGCCGAGAGTTGTCGGGTCCAGGACCCCAGTGTGGGCATTTGTCTTGAGTGAGTGGTGGGGCAGTGAGAGGCAGAATGGAGGAGGGAGGGAGAGTGGCAATGGAGGAGGGAGGGTGGAGATGATAGAAAGAGGGAGGTAGGGTGAAGATGAAGGATGGAGGAAGGGTAGATGAAGATGAAGAAGAGAGGGAGAGTGGAGTTGTGATGGGGGACAGGGAGAGTGTAGTTGTGATGGACAGAGAGCTGGAGGAGGGAGGGGGTTGAAGGTGTGATGGGGATGGACAGTTGGAGGAGGGAGGGTGGAAATGTGATGGGGAGACAGAGGGACAGAGGGGTACAGGTGGAGAGGGGGAAATCGAGCAATTTGCCCGTGTTTGGCAATATCCTTTTGACCTTTTCTACTGAAAGACTTGGGAGAATTTAGGATATTTACTAGTACTTGTGTTATTGGAAATGTTTGAATATGTTCTGACTTTATTTCCTGGAGTGTTGGAGAATGAGGGGAGGTATGCACAATTCAGAGGGGTTTGGATTAGGTGAGTAGGGTCAGTTTTTTTCCACTGACATTAGACGAGACTCGAACTGGAGGTCACAGGTTTACAGAGAAAGGTGAAATGTTTAAGGGGAACCTTCGGACGAGTGTTTTTAATCAGAGGGTGCTGCAAGTGTGGAACGAGCTGCCAGAGACCTATGGACTGGCTTTCAAGGACGTGTCACCTCATGGTCTCACTTCACTATTTATTATCACAATTTATGTTTGTATTTGCACAGTTTTTTTCCTCCTGCACACGGGTTGTTTATCCATCCTGCTGGCTGCGGACTTTCATTGATTCTGTTGTGTTTCTTGTATTTACTGCGAATGCCCGCAAGAAAACAAACCTCAGGGTTGTATATGGTGACGTGTATGCATAGCACATTTGCGCATGCGACGTGTTTGGAAATAAATTTACTTTGAAGCGATGAATGCGGGTTCAGTTTCTCTTGTGCCAGGATGAGGCCATCTCAGGGTGGAGGAGCAACACCTACTCCGTTTGGGTAGCCTCCAACCTGATGCAATGAATATCGATTTCTCCTTCCGATAAACACTTATCTCCCTCCTCCTACCCCCACTTCTTTCACTTCTCACCTGCCTACTTCCTTCCCTTTTCTCCCATGGTCCACTTTCCTCTCCTATCCGACGCCTCCTCCTCCTCCCAGCCAACCCTAACCCTAACCTATCACTGTTCAGCCAGCCTCCTTCCCCTTACCACACCCTTTCATTCTGGCGTCTTCCCCCTCCCTTCCTTTCCAGTCCTGAAGAAGGGTCTGGCCCAAAATGTCAACTGTTACTCATTTCCTGACCAGCAGAGTTCCTCCAGGACTTTGTGTGTGTTACATTTGAAAGAAGTTTAGATCGGTGCATTGGATGGGAAGAGTTTGGACCTCAATGGTCCAGGTGCAAATCAATGGGACTAGGTAGCAAAATGTGTCAGCATGGACTAGATGGGCTGATTGGCCTGTTCCTGTGCTGTGGTGTTGTATGACCCTATGCCTATATCCATATAACCATATAACAATCACAGCACGGAAACAGGCCATCTTGGCCCTCCTAGTCCGTGCCGAACCCTTAATCTCACCTCGTCCCACCTACCCGCACTCAGCCCATAACCCTCCACTCCTTTCCTGTCCATATACCTATCCAATTTTACCTTAAATGACACAACTGAACTGGCCTCTACTACTTCTACAGGAAGCTCATTCCACACAGCTATCACTCTTTGAGTAAAGAAATACCCCCTCGTGTTTCCCTTAAACTTCTGCCCCCTAACTCTCAAATCATGTCCTCTAGTTTGAATCTCCCCTACTCTCAATGGAAACAGCCTATTCACGTCAACTCTATCTATCCCTCTCAAAATTTTAAATACCTCGATCAAATCCCCCCTCAACCTTCTACGCTCCAATGAATAGAGACCTAACTTGTTCAACCTTTCTCTGTAACTTAATTGCTGAAACCCAGGTAACATCCTAGTAAATCGTCTCTGCACTCTCTCTAATTTATTGATATCTTTCCTATAATTCGGTGACCAGAACTGCACACAATATTCCAAATTTGGCCTTACCAATGCCTTGTACAACTTTAGCATTACATCCCAACTTCTGTACTCAATGCTTTGATTTATAAAGGCCAGCGTTCCAAAAGCCCTCTTCACCACCCTATCTACATGAGACTCCACTTTCAGGGAACTATGCACAGTTATTCCTAGATCTCTGTGTTCCTCTGCATTCCTCAATGCCCTACCATTTACTCTGTATGTTCTATTTGGATAAATAGACTATCCATGTATATCCATAAATAGACACCCACACTATCCATGTACCTGTCCCAATATATTTTAAATGTTGTTATACCTGCCTCAACCATTTCCTGTGGCAGCTCATAGTCAATACCCTTCAACCCTCTAGGTGAGGAACTTGCCCCTCGGGTCCCCTCTCACACCTCAAGTTTCACACTCCCCTGCCGTACCACCTACCCTTCGTACACCTATCGTGATTTGATATAAGCCGTGTTGCTAGCCGGCCGTGCGCGAAGCAGCAGTGCTGTTCCCGGGCCGTGGCCATTCTGGCGGTTGCACGCTGTAACTGGAATGTGGAAGGCAAGGTGTGGACGTGAGGAATCCAACCCCCCCCTTGTTGCCACCCTGGACTGTGAGTGATGTTGTCATTCCCGAGCTGATCCATGCCCTAAGCTCATCAGTCTTACCTACCATACTCCTTGCACTGAACTAACCACAATTCAGAATGTTATTCCTCCCGCGGTCAACACCCCCACCGCACTTTCACGGTGGAGTCTTCGGAGATTCGACACGTCACCAAAAGCCTTGGCAAACTTCCGTAGATGTAACGTGCCTATTGGCTGCGTTACGGCCTGGTATGGGAACACCAATGCCTTTGAGCAGAAAATCCTACAAAAGGGAGTGGATTCAGCCCAGTACATCAGGGGTAAAGCCCTCCATTACCACTGAACACATCTACATGAAACATTGTCGTAGGAAAGCAGCATCCATCATCAAAGATCCTCACCACCCAGGACGTGCTCTTTTCTCGCTGCTGCCATCAGGTAGAAGGTACAGGAGCCTTAGGACTCGCACCACCAGGTTCAGAAACAGTTACTACCCCTCAACCATCAAGCTCTTGAACAAAAGGAGATGAATACACTCATTTAAGGATGCTTTTATCTTGTTGTTTCATGCTCGTTATTTATTTATATCTGTATTTGCACAGTTTGTTGTCCATTGATCCTGTTTACAGTTACTGTTCTATAGATTTGCTAAGTATATCCACAGGAAAAAGAATCTCGGAGTTGTAGCTGGTGACATATCTATCTGATAATAAACTTTACTTTGACTCTGTGTTCTCAAGTGATAAGGTGGGTCGAGCAGTCTCCTTTGACCAAGAGCATAGTCAGCCTGCTGGAAGTTTACGGAGAGGTTCAGGAAACAAGCTAGAAGACAGCTCCAGGGTTCAAGTCCATTCCTCACGCCCGCCGTTATCTCTCCTTATCAGCGCTGCCTTCTGCTCGAGTGCTTCTATAGCTTCTCCAGAGGGTGTTGGACTGTGCCTCCTTCCATCTCGTGGCAGGACCCACCCACACTCGCTGGGTTAAACATTCTCCAGGATCCCCAATTACACTCAGCCTCATCTCTGCGCTCCCAGTTCGTGGACTCTCTCCCTTCCCCGCCTCCATCCTGGACTTTCCTCTCTCACTCGGAGCCATTTCACGGAGGTAGAGAGAGTCAGCAAGGAAGCAGACCCTCCAGCCCCTCGAGTCTGTTCCAACCCACCTGCTGCCCATATTTCATCCCCCACATCCCCATCTACCAGCTCCCCCCAGCCACACACTCGATTCACCCACTGACCTCGCACATCACTGGGATGTGGGAGGTCACAGGGAGAACATGAAAATTTGTACACGCGCACACACAAGCACACCCCACCAGGTCTCTGGAACTGTTTACAGCAGCTATACAGAATGATCTTCTGTTAGGTTTACACCTCACTCCTCAGAAACTTCAACCTCTTGGGCAGAAGAGTCTGCTTCCAATCTCTGCCCAGGACAGCCTGACCGCTTCCTACGGAGACACATTCCAAATGCATACAATGTTCTGCACCCCACCCCCTAACCTTTAGAATTCCGTAACCTCTCCTGTGCAAAAATCCAAGCCCCAAACTTTGTTGTGTGTGTCTGCACACCTCTGCCTTCACAACGGCCTTAGTCTTTGTCTGCAGGAGCCACTCTGTGGAGACGTTAAAGACATTTTAAACGACAGTAATTGTTTGCAGAATTGCTGACTAAGGGCCTTTGCGCTGACGCAGCAGTGCAGCAGCGCGATTTAAAACCTGACCCTTGCACCGGGATCGCAACCTTTGCTCTCTGACCTTCCTCCACACCCACCCCACTGGGGCTGGGAGGGTGTGCCACGACTCCAGTCAAGGGACTGACAATAGAGCACTTTCTTTTGTGTTTGGTGGCTGCAGTTCCCCACCTTGTCTCTCAAGGGTAGAGCGAGTGAACGTCACCAGGGTGGGAGAGAAGAGGAAGGGGAGGAATCTTACTTGGGAAGGTTTGTGTTGAGGGGGGGGTGGTGTTCAGAATGGAAACCAGGTTTATTATCACAGAGTTATGTTGTGATTGGTTTTGTTTAGTGGCAGCTGCACAGTGAAAGACATAAAAATTAATACAAGTTACAAACATAGTAGAAAAGAGGAATAGTGAGGTCGTGAGTTCAATGTCCATTCATAAATCTGACGGCAAAGGGGAAGAAGCTGTTCTTGAATCATTGAGTGTGTGCCTTCAGGCTCCTGTACCTCCTTCCCTGATGGTAGCAATGAGAAGGGGGCATGTCCTGCGTGGTGGGGGTCCTTAATGATGGATGCAACCTTTTTGAGGCATCGCCTTTTGAAGATGTCCTCGGTGTTGGGAAGGGTTGTGCCTGTGAGGGAGCAAGCTGAGTTTCCAGCCTCTGGCAATCCTGTGCACTGAAGCTTCCGTATGCCAGAGGGATTGTACCCGGTCAGAGTGCTGTCCACTGTGTGCCTGCAGAATCATGCCAAATCCCTTCAAGCTTGAGCCTCTGGCATGACTTCTTAAACCCTGTAAGGCAGTAGATTCCAACAGGTGCCATTCTCTCGGCCTCTGAGAAGTTGAGAGATTTTCTCTTTGGTCTTAAGTGAAGATTTTTCCCCGAGGCATGAAGTTCAAAATTCAGGAAGTTATGTCGCAGCTTTATAAAACTGGTTAAACGACATCTGGAGTATTATGTACAGTTCTGGTCACCACGTATAGGGAAGATTTTGAGGCTTTGGAGAGGCTGCAAAAGAGATTTACCAGGATGCTGCCTGGCTTAGAGGGCACATGCTGTCATGAGAGATTGGACAAACTTGGGCTGTTTTCTCTGGAGTGAGGGGACATCTGGCAGAGGTGTATAAGATTATGAGAGGCATAGACAGCTGGTGTAGAAACATGGAAAAGTACAGCACAGAAATAGGCCCTTTGGTCCATCTAGTTCATGCCAAACCATTTAAACTGTCTACTCTCATCAACCTGCACCAGGTCCACAGCCCTCCACACCCCAACGATCCATGTACCTATCCAAACTTCTCTTAAACATTGAAATCGAGCTCGCATGCACCACTTGCGCTAGCAACTCGTCCCACACTCTCACCACCCTCTGAGTAAAGGAGTTTCCCCTCCTGTTCCCCTTGCACTTTCACCTTTCACCTTAACCCATGACCTCCAGTTGTCATCCCACCCAACCTCAGTGGAAAAAGACTGTTTGCATTTGCCCTATCTATACCCCTCATAATTTTGTATACCTGTATCAAATCTCTCCTCAATCTACATTTCAAGGAATAAAGTCCTAACCTATTCAGTCTTTCCTTATAACTCAGATCCTCCAGACCTGGCAACATCCTGGTAAATTTTCTCTTTATTCTTTCAGTTTTATTTACATCTGTCCAGTGGGTAGATATCTTTTTTCCAGTTTGGAATTGTCCAGTATCAGAAGGTGTGTATTTCAGGTGAGGGGGGTAAGTTCAGAGCAGATGTGGTGGCATGTTTTTTTACTCAGAGAGCAGTGGGTGCCTGGAACGCGCTAGAGGTATGGTGGATGATGGAGGCAGATAAGTTGTTTCAGAGGCTCATAAGTATGCAAGGTGAAAGAATATGGATCACGTGCAGGCAGAAGGGATTATAGTAATTCAGGAGTCATTAGTTTGATGAGATTGGTACAGAGGTATATGAAACACGTTGAGGCAGAGAGGATTTGGCATCTGTACCCAAAGGGCCATTCCTGTCCTCCACTGATGTGTTCTTTGTGTTTGGGGCTGTCCACAGACAGAAATGTCGGTCAAACCATTAGATCAGATTGCAAATTCTTTGAAATTCTAGGAGAGGAGAGGGGGAACTGAGGGGTAACTTGTTCCGTTCAGAGGATGGTCTGTGTATGGAATGAGCTACCAGGAAGACATGGTTGAGACAGGTAAATTAAAGACATCTAGAGAGGCCAAGGGCAGGGGTTCTCAGCCTGGTTCATGGACCCCTTGGTTAGTGAGATAAAAAAAGCTTGGGTAGGAACCTCTGGAGAGAGATATGGGCCCAATACAAGCAAGCAGGGTAAGTTTAGATGGGCAGCTTGATTGTCTTGGATGAATTGGGCCTAATTCCATACGATGTGACTATGAAATGAGGGAGGACGGTGTGGTTCACCCACCCCACTTGCTCGGGATGCTGAGAAAGGCTTAGATACAGAGTGAACACCAGCAAAGCATCAATTGGCCAATCGTTTCAGTTCCTGTCCCCATTCCCGTTCCGACACGTTGGTCCACAGTCTCCTCTTCTGCCACGATGAGGCTACCCTCAGGATGGAGGAGCAACGCCTCATATTCCGCCTGGGTAGCCTCCAACCTGACGGCATTCCTCCAACTTCTGGTAGCTTTTCCCCCCTCACCCTTCCCTCTTCTTGCATTCCACATTCTGATGTCTTCCTTCTCGCCTGCCCATCCCCTCCCCTTTCTCCTATGGTCCACTCTCCTCTCCCATCACACTGCTCCAGCCCTTTGCATTTTCCACCCATCGCCTCCCAGCTTCTTGCTTCAAACTCCCCCTCCCTCACCCACCAACCTTCTCCCTCACCTGGCTTCACCTGTCACCCTTCTAGCTTGTACTCCTGGTTGTCCGCCCACCCCCACCTTCTTATTCTGGCACCTACCCCCTTCCTTTCCAGTCCTGATGAAGTGTCTCGGCCCAGAACGTCGACTGTTTATTAATTTCCGTGAACCGCTGAGTTCCTCCAGCATTTTGTGTGTGTTGGTCAGACCATAGAGATCTTGCTGTAAGGAGAGTGCGGGGTCATCCTCATCTCCAGTCTCCCTTGTTAATTGCTCTGTCCGGTAAGGAATTCCGGAATACTGACCCAGCCACAACTCTGAAAAAGAGCCATGGATCTCTATCTGAAAGATGGTGTGCCAGTTGAAGGGGAATCGGATGGTCTATTGGATCTGGTGAGGGGTGGTGGGTGTCGGAGTAGTCTGGGCAATTAGCCGTGGGGCGTTTCTGTGCCAGTGGTAGGGGCAAGGAGTGTTTGGGGAGTAAACCGGCCGCCGATTGTCCCAGGTGTGTTGAGGCACGCTCACCCAGGCATGTGGGGAGTGTTCTCTCAGAATCAGTTTTATTATCATGAAATATATTTTTATTGATTGAGATACAGCACGGATCAGGCCCCTTGAGCCACACTGTCTAGCTATCCCCTGATTTAATCCTTACGATGACCAATTAACCTGCCAGCCGGTACGTCCTTGGACTGCAGATGGAAGCTGGGACATCCGGATGAAACCCACGTGGTCACGGGAAGAGGTACAAATCCCTGCAGACAGCGGGGGGGGGGGGGGGGAGGATTTGTTGTTTTGCAGCAGCAGTAAAGAGCAGGGCGTTAAAGAATTACTTTTAAGTTGCAGAAGTAAATAAATAATACCAAACAGGAATATTGAGGTGACATTTGTGGACTGTTCAGTGATTAGATGGCAGAGGGGAGGGAAGAAGCTATTTCTGAGGGTCTTGAGGCTCCTGTACCTCCTCCCTGATGGTTGCAATGTGAACAGGGCATGAAGCAGTCTGTGAGGGTCGTTAATAATGGATGCCACCTTCTCGTTGCCCCACCTCTTGAAGATGTCCTTGATGGTGCAGAGGTTGTGTCAACATCCTCTTTCAGTTGGAGCCCCATACCAGTTAGAATGCTCTCCCCCGTGCATTAGCAGAAATCTGTGAGCGATTTTGTGACATAACAAATCTCCTAATTTATGTGTTGTCGATGGTTGGGGGGTGCTGGGGGTCTGGTGACTGGCTCACTCACAGGGCACATTATCCAGCCATTGACCTCCTGTATTCCATTGCTACTTGAGATTCCCACGTTACAATGTTGGCTATCAAGTGTTCCTTGGAATGACATGATAGGGAAATCCGTTTCCTCTCGGCTTGTTCGTTTCAGCTCAGTAACCCCAACGCCACCCGACTTCCCCAGCCCTCGAGCACATCGCTGCATCCACACTGTGACATCAGAGAATTCAGTAAACAATGCTAACAAAGTGAAACTTGAAGCTTTCACATTGCTACCATGGCAGGGAGCTTCACTCTGTTACGATGTGGGATTAACGTTCCAGGTCCAAACCTGATGGATCGAGTGGCCTCTTGCCTCTCACTGCCAGGAGTTTTCTCCCTGCCCACTCTCTTCCTCCTCTGATCTCCCAAAGGGTGACCTAATAGTGGTGCGGGATTTCTCCCGGATATCCCGCTGCTCTGGAGGGGACTGGGAGTGAGGTGTGGCCAGGCTGAGATCAGCGGCTGGAAATGAGCTGGGGCCAGGGGAGGGGCAGCCAGGCCTCGGGATATTCAGCGGTTCCTGTTGGAGAGGAAGAGGGGCTGGAATTTTCTCTGATGGTGTTTCCACAACTAACGGGACATGGCTATTTCTAAAACCAGGACTCCGTGTGTGAGTTCGGAGAGATCCCACAGGCGGAGAAGACCACCCACCCTGGCCAGTTAATGGAGAGCCCACTGTCCCTCCACCCCACAGTTACTCCATCGTAGTCCCAGGATTCTCCCCCTGCTGCACCTCCTCTCCCCACAACCCAGTCTCAGCCACTGGCTGCCACCTGCAGGGTGTGGGAGGAACCCAGTGACCACGTGTGGGATGTTACTATGCACAGTGTCGGCCTCAGTACCGCTCGGCACCACTGGACGAGGTGAAGGCGCTCGCTAACGTTGACCGGTTGAGCTCTGGTGAATGGTGAGTGCACATTACAGGCGTAACGTACTCACAAGGGTCTACACAACACACCAGCGTACACACGCACAACTTGCCACATTTGTGTGCTCTGCGGACACCTAACATTTGTGCATCATGTTGTGAAGACCACAGTTTCACCCCTGCGAAATACACCACCCCTTAATTCACTCCCTCCCCTCCCCCCCTTTCTCCTCCCTCCCCTTCTCCACTTGCCGGCACTTCCTCTCCCCTTTCCACTCCTCCTTCCTCTCTCTTACTTCCTCTCCTATCCTCTTCCTCCTCTGCCCCTCTCACCCCTCCCCTCCCTCCTTCCCCTTCTCACACTTTTCCTACTTCCCCTCCCTTCTTCGCTCCCCCACCTCTCCCCTCCTTTCCCCACCTAAACTCTTCCCCCTCTCACCCCCTAACCGCTCCCCCTTCTCTTTTTCTTTCTCCCCCCTCGTTTTTCCTCTCCTCTCCCCTCATCTCCCCTTTCCCCCTCCTCCTACCCTACCCCTTCCCTTGTGTGTATGACTGCCCAGCAGCCGACATGGAAGGCCGTGGTGAGGCTGGGGAGAGTGCAGGGAACAGTCGTGATGATGTAGCCAGGACTGAGTGACAGTGACAGGAGGGTGTTTGACAGGTTTGGCCTGTATTCATTGGAAAGCTGGAAAATAAAGGTGGGACTTTATTGAAAATTGTGACTAATGCAAGCATGAGGCAGATGGTCACTGTCTCTTGCCCAGGGTGGGAAAACTAAGCGGTAGAGGTTTAGGCTGAGAAGGGAAAGGTTTAACATTGTCACTCGGTGGGGAGGGGGTGAGTTATGGATCGAGCTGCTGGAGGAAGTGGTTGAGGGAGGTACTCATTTAGGAAGCACTTGGACAGGTGCATGGAGGGGAGGGGTTGGGGGGATAGTAGGAATTTGGGAACACGAAGTGGTGGGGCTAAATAGCCTCTGTCTGTGCTGTATTACTCCGCGGCATCCAAGGTGGAAGGTAACTTTCAGCACACCACTCAAACCTTCCCCAAATTGCTCCACAACTCGGGAGCACTCTAAGGGCACGTGGAAGCCCCTCCCCCCACTACCCTGTTACATAGGATCGACGGATCCCCTGCCACTGTACAGCAAGATCCCAGGGGCATCTTTGTGGCCAGGTAGAAGGGTCAGGAATTCTCAGTGATTGTCCAAGGCAATACCAGAGGATGTGCCCTGATCAGAATATTGAACGTTAACTACAAGTGGAACTTTGCAGCTGTCCACAGGATGTAGACCCAGTGGTCACTTTACTAAGTAACTCCGGTAAAGTGGACGCTGAGTGTATGTCTCTGGTCTCTTGCTGTTGTAGGCCATCCCCGAATACGTTCGCTCAGAGATGCTCTTCTACACACACCGTTGTAACGCGTGCGTGGTCGTTCGAGTCACTGTCACCTTCCTGTCAGCCGGACGGTCTCCTCTGACGTCTCTCATTAACAAGGGGTTTTTGCTCACAGAACTGCTGCTCACTGGATGTTTCTTGTTTCTTGCGTCATTCTCTGTAAACTCTACAGACTGTTGTGTGCAAAAATCTCTGGAGATCAGCAGGCTCTGAGATATTCAAACGACCCCGTCGGTCATCAACAATCATTCCACAGTCAGTGTCACGGAGAACCCATTGCTTCCCCATTCTGACGTTTGGTCTGGACAACAACTGAACCTCTTGACCATGTCTACATGCTTTTATGCGTTGAGTTGCTGCCACATGATCAGCTGATTGGATATTTGCATTAATGAGCGGGTGTACCTAATAAAGTGGCCACTGAGTGTACATTTAGGAACTTTTTGGAGTGGCTGTTGGGGGTGGAGAAGGGGTGGTTAAGGATCTCTGTCATCTGTAAAAGTAGATGGTGCATTTCCTAGCCCCAAAGTTCACAAGTCGCTTGTTACACCCAAGAATTTGCTGTGACATCAAGTCCCATTTCTCGGGGGTTAATCCCCAAAAAGTGATGCTGCAGAAGTGTGAAAGCATTATTTATTCAGCAGGGAAAGGGTTATTGTCATCGACAGTGAGAATTCATTGCCAAAGCAGAACACGCAGGGAATACACAGCAGGTTAGATGGCATCCTGGTATCTGTCGAGATGGGTAACGTTCTAGGCCAGTGGCCTTCTGTCAGAACTGGAGAAGTGAAACTGACCACATTAGTCTCCAGCTCTCTCCACCCCTCCCCTACAACCTGACTCAGCTTTGTGCTTTCCCATTGTGACGTAGGCTCCTCAACCTGAAACGTTAGTGTAGCTCCTCTCCCCACAGAGGCTGCCTGACCTGCTGAGTATTTCCAGAAACTGCTCTGCTTATTTCCAGTTGGACTGTACAGAGGTGCTGGTTGTTCAGTAGAGGAAGTGTTACTCATGCTCTCAGCATTTTATTCTGCATCTGTACCTTGGTCAATTATCAGTCTCTCTCTGTTTAGAAGACCAAACATTGCAGCACAGTGCAGGCCTTTCGGCCCACAATATTGTGCTGTCCTTTTTATTTTAACCTACTCCGAGGTCAATCCAACCCTTCCCTCGTGCACAGCCCTCCATTTCTCCATCGTCCATCTGCCTCCCTGTTGGTGGTTGCCCGTCGTGTCTGACCTGCGCGGGAGAGTGGAGAAGCTGTTCACATTTCTGCCTGGTGGCACGTTCACGAACCCACCACACTCTGTGTTTTAAATAAACGCTAACTGTACAGCGACCAGGTGATCTGTCGGAGTGGGGTAGGTCCCATGGAACTGAGGGGAGAGGGCGGCGTGGTGGCCTGGTGGTTAGCACAAAGCTTCACAGTACAGTCAGCTTAGGTTCAGCTAAGGAGTTGGTACGTTCTCCCCAAGACCACATGGGTTTCGTCCAGATGCTCCAGTTTCCTCCCACAGTCCAAAGGTGTGCCGCCTGGTAGACTAATTGCTCGCTGTAAATTGTCCCATGGGTTAAATCGGGGGACTGCTGGGTGACACAGCTGCAAGGGCTGTTCCCCCCGCTGTATCTCAGTGAAACGGTGGGAGGGTTAGTTATTGATATGGGGAGGTGAGAGGTATTGATGTTAGGGGTAAGGGGAGGTTGCAGAGTGGATGTGAAAGGCTGGGACGTGGAGGGGAGAGGGGGAGATGGTGAGGTAACAGTAAATCTAGGGGAGCTTAAGGGGCAGAGGGAGTGCATAGAACTACAGCACATTACAGACCCTTCGGCCCACAATGTTGTACCGACCGTGTAACCTATTCTGGAAACTGCCTAGAAATTCCTTACCACATTTTTCTAAGCTCCAAGTACCCACCTAGGAGTCTCTTAAAAGACCCTACTGTATCTGTCACCGGCAATGTGTTCCATGCACCCACCACTCTCTGTGTGAAAATCTTACCCCTGACGTCCCTTCGGTATCTATTTCCAAGCATCTTAAAATTATGCCCCCTCGTGTTAGCCATTTCAGCCTGGGGTGGGGGGGGGGGGGAGCCTCAGGCTGTCCACACGAGTAGGAGAGATGTGTAGGGGAGCAGGTTAAAGGAAGGGACTGGCAGATTAGCAGACAGTGGGGAGGAAGAAGGGAGGAGGGACATTCACCCAATCACCTTATAGTTCTCTCTTGTATTAACCATTTCTGCCCTGGGAAAAAGGTGTTGTCTGTCCATTGTATCGATGTCTCTTAAAGACATAAATGTTTATCATGTCCCCTGTTAATGTATAGTTTTTTTTGTAAGATTCCATTGTATTTCATTTTTGTTCCTGTAAATGTCTACAAGAAAATGAATCTCAAGGTAGCTTATGGTAAATGTACCTACTTTGATAATAATTCTCCTTGTTCAGCAGGGAAAGGGTTATTCATAGTGTAACGGTTTAGAGCCACAGTTTGTTCAGCGGGGAAAGGGTTACTCATTATGTAACCCACCAGGCCACTGTTTATTGAGAAGTGAGAGGGTTAGTCACAATTTACTGTAGAGAGTTGGTGTTTGTTCGGCAAGGTAA
This sequence comes from Hypanus sabinus, assembly GCF_030144855.1. Classification (NCBI taxonomy): domain Eukaryota; kingdom Metazoa; phylum Chordata; class Chondrichthyes; order Myliobatiformes; family Dasyatidae; genus Hypanus; species Hypanus sabinus. The sequence goes on along the minus strand of NC_082712.1, from coordinate 78,746,424 downwards.
GGGTTACTCAGCATTTTATCAGACACTTGTAGTTTGACTAAATAGCAATACTGTTTATTCTGTGGGGTTGAAGTTCCAGTTTACCTACTGTGTTATGGTGTATTCAATGGGAAAAGAGTTACGTGCAATCTGACTAGATAGTTTTTCCATATATCACCCTGGTAAGGACCATGCGGTGTGCCAGTCATCCCCACACTGTGCAAGTGGTGGTGGGGGGGGGGGGGGGGGTTGGTGTCACAGACCTGTGAAGCATCGCTAACACTGAAGTAATTTGTTTAGAAAGTTCACCAAAAGGAAACGATAAATAAAAAACTTTGCCCGCTCCCTCCCTCCCTCATGGGGGTGCTGGGGATCCCCGGAGAACTCCAGCACCTTAAAAGGAGTGTGTGTGACATCATTCGGGGGTTTTATCTGAGGAGCGGGGGGGGGGGGGGTGGGGGGAAGTGGATAGATCATTGTGTGTCACCGAGGGAGGATTTCTCTTGAGAGCATCTTTACCCAAGAGTTTCCTCTTGATTCCCAGTGTGTCGGTGACCAAGTTAGTGCGAGACGTGATCACTTTGTAACTTTCAAAAGTTATGGTTTGTCAGACGAGGTAAGACTGCCACTTCTATTCGTAGAGAGTTGCTTGTATTCAGGGTAAGGGTTATTCAGTACATCAGCAAGAGGGAGGGCGAACACTGAGCACTTTATTTAGCTGAATGATGCTCGTGACGACGGAGTGTGATAAAAATACCTTGCAAACAAGTCCTTAGTACAGAATTAGTTGGAGGTGCAAAGACTTCTCAAGTCACGCCATTGAGAGCTGGGAGATCTGGATATGATCTAATCACAGTCAGCTTCTCCCACTTGTCAGCCAGGAACTAGAGTCACAGAGCACGAAACAGGCCCTTCAGCTCATCGAATCTGTGCCAACCATCAACCGATCCTGTTACATTCTTTCCACATACCCATCAACCACCCCCGCCCCCCCGCCAGCTGTGAACCCCACACCCACACACTGGGGGGTAATTTACAGTTGCTGATTAACCCAGTGACCCTGCACATCACTCGTTGGGATGTGGGAGGAACCCGGGCACCCGGGGGAAACTCGCGTAGTCACGAGGAGAACGTGCAATCTCCACACAGCCTTGCGCACACGCGTACACACACTCACGCTCACACTCAGGTCTCTGGAGCCGTGAGACAGGGCACTCACTACCCTCTGTGCCAACTGTATCAGTTTGGAAACTAGGAATACCTCGAGGCGGAAGGTAGGAATGAGTTCAGCGTGAATTGTAGTCCAATTTGGCATCCACCATGGCTGCCAACCCAGAAGACGGTTATCCTGCAGGGTGGGGCGAAGTCTTAGGAGTTTGGCACTGTGTGGGATGGGGGGGGCAGATTCAACTGTCCAAGTAGGAAGCAGTGTGCTCTGTGAGTGGGGAGGGGGAGCATCGGTGGGGGAGGTGATAGAAATGGTGGGGAGAGGGATTAGTGTGATGGTCAGCCCAGACTCAGTGGGCTGAAGGGCCTGTGTCTGAACTCAGTGACTCTATCATTGATTTACTCTGCTTTGATTGCCAGTTACAGAGGGAAACTGCATTAATTGATCAGCTGCGTTGCCCAGGGCGAATCTGACCCTTGACCTGCACAGGGCCAGGGCATTTTAGACCCCTCCCATTCCAGTCCTACCCGAGACATGATCCTGACTTGCTGCCTCATGTGAGATGTTCCTCTCTAACCACTCTCACCCACGCCTGAGTACAGGCCCACAGACTTCTCCTAGCTGTGTAGGCCGAGCTGGCCTGGGAGCCTCAAGTGGGAGCTAGGCCCAAAAAGGGAAAGGAGGGGTCTTGTTCTCAGGAAAAGTGGGCTTTCTGCTCTCTGGGCTTCATTGGCGAGAGAGGAGAGCAGCAGTAAGGTGTTTGCAGGTATGAGGGAAAGAGAGAGAGGAAGAAAGCGAGAAAGAGATCAAAAGAGAGGGGGTGGAGAAAGGGGGGATGGAGAGAGGGAGACAGAGAAAGCAAGGTGAGATGGAGAGAGGAGAGAGAGTATGGAGAGATGGAGAGAGGAGAGAGAGTATGGAGTAAAATGGAGAGAGGGAGAAAGAGGATAGAGAGAGATAGCAAGGGTGAGATAGAAAGGAGGAGAGAGTGTGAATGAGTGATAGAGATGGAGAGAGAGAAAGATAACGAGCAAGAGAGAAATAGAACAAGAGGGAGAGAAGTGGATGGAGAGAGAGTGAGGGGAGAGAGGAGCAAGATGAAGGGAGACAGCAAGTGGGAAAGAGAGAGAGAATGATAGAGAGGGAGAGAGAACAGCAGATGAAGAATTCATCCTTAAGGCAGAATCTGTTCTTAAAGTTGATAGCGCCAGTCTTCATGGGTGGTCTTGGCAGGGAGGAGATTAAGAAAAATAATTTCTGCCGTATGGCTTTTCCTTTTTGGAATGAGGGTGGAAGTCTTTTCCGAGAGGAAAGAGGAAATCAGTCTTGGTTTAATTTTAGGAATTCTGCATTTTCCTGATGTGGTTAGTTTTCCGTGGTAGGAGGTCCCGCAGCCTGAGGCCAGGCATACTGTCTCAGCTGAGGCTGCGGTGAAGTGGGGTGGATGGGTGGGGAGGGGTGTTGTCAGCCCCGCCCCTGCCGGGGTGGGCATGTGGTGGTTACAGGAGAGAACTACTGTCCCACTGTCCTGAGTAACACACAATGATTCTGCACCAGAGGTCAGTGTATCTGATCTGACGCTAAAGGGTGCCAAGGTCAGTTGAATAACTGGGGAATCCGCTGGCATCATTCTAGCATTTTAAGCCAAGCATAAAAGCCTCTTAAACGCCCATATCATATCAGCTTCCAATACCTGACAGCCTATTTCCCGGTATCCACCATTCTCTGTGAAAAAAAAACTTGTCCCCACAGACCTTCTTTAAATTTAACTCTCTCACTGTATTTGCATACCCTCTAGTAATGGGTATTTCGGCCCTGAGAAAAAGACTATCTGTGCTTCTCATCTTAATCAGCAATGCTCCCTCTTAAGGTTTGCATGTGTGTGCGTGCGCGCAAACCTTTTGCAACTAGTGCACAAAGGAGTTTAAACTGCTCACTGCTTTCAGTTTAAACTGCTTTCACCTTCTACCTTGTTGGTATGTTAAGTATATCTCACGATCATACCACTACATTCTCCTTTCTGGTTTCTGATGCAGACGTTGACGATGTGGAGTTTACAATGATTTGTCTGCAGATTTTAGAACTGGCTTATTTATAGTGTTTTTAATTGAAGAAATTATTGACTTGCTATGTCACATTCCAAAGAAGCAAAGGGCATGAAGTGCAGAACTGTCAGTTCATTTAAAGTGGTGTGGCTTAATGAAACAGTAGAAACTGCTACACAGAAAGCTCATGAGGTCAGGAACGTGCAGCTATGGGAAAATATTTATGTACAGGACAGAAACTTGAGTTACCTACATGTATTGTTGCGATGCAAAAGTTGCTGGAGAATTTGCAAGTGGAGTGATATTTGGAAACTTGACTTTTTAAAGCATCATTTAGCAAGTAAATCATGTATGGATGGTGTGCAAAAGCTCCGACAAGAAAATCCTTCGTTACCTGCGACATACGTTCTGTGAAAGTGCAAACGAACGAGGGTGCGAACAATCAAAACCAAAGGAGATCAAAGTTCTTATTAACAATGATTTGCGAGATATTAAAATTAATACCTCTCTATATATATATAATTTAGTGCGTTCAGGTTGTCACTGGTCACAGCACAAGATTTTTGTGCACACCAGTCATTACAAATTAGAGAGAACATTGTTTATCAGGGTGGAGGTAGGCCCCTACCAAAGGAGGTGTAAGGCGCTCCTTCCCTCCGCTAGCCTGCAGGTCACCCTTGGACAAGGTGTAGCACCTGCTTAGACCCCAATCGGGGTCACATGAAGCTATGGGAGCAGCTGGTGCAGATCACAAGTCCTGGTTATTTGACCACCAACGCCAGGCAGACACTTCTGTAGAAAAATTTGCCAAGAACAATCATGGAAAGACCACGATCATTGTACAATAGGGCACAGAAAGATGATGATGATTCCATCTGGTCTTCCCTCAGAGAGTCTTCAGAGAAAACAGCCCAAGTTTGTCCAACCTCTTATAGTACTCTCTCATCCAGGCAGCATCCTGGTGACTCTCTTCTGCACCCTCTCCAAATCCTCCACATCTTCCTGTAATAAGGGCATGGGAACTGCACACAATACTCCCAAGTTTCATACAAATTCGATGCGACCTCTTTATCCTCGCGTTCGATGCCTGGACTGACAAAGGCAAGCTTGCAGTCTGCCTCCGTTACTACCCTACCGACATGTACGACCACTTCCAGGGAGCTACGGACTTGGACTCCGAGATCCATGTGGTTACGAGTTCTGCCAGAATGGGAAGATGAGCTGAGTGCTTCCTTCAGCCACAGCTGACCAAGAGCTGGTTGCAGATCGCGAGTTGGTGGGCGGTCAAGTTCTGATGTCTCCTCCCCAACTTCGGACAGCCACCAGCCACCATGGTCTCAAACTGGGAGTCTCCCATTGGATCCTACTTGACAGACACCTGCCCCTGTGCCGAGCATTCTCCGATACAAAGGTCCATGAGTTGGTGAGCCACCCTCTAGTGGGGCAGGACCTTTGCGTAGTGCACGAGGCTGAAATCTCCTGAAGGGTTTCACTGGCAGCAAGGATGGCTGGCAAACTGCGGGGAAAGGCTCGTGGCTTTGTTTGGTTGCTTTAGAGCAGTTCCCTGCTCACTTCCTTGGGATTAGGATGGAGAGACGCTGGGGCAGCAGGATTTTTAATTGATACAGGGCTGTGGGGAGAGAGTGGGACAGTGGGATTAGTTTAGGGACTGATACAGGTCTGTGGGGAGAGGGTGGGACAGTGGGATTAGTTTAGGGACTGATACAGGTCTGTGGGGAGAGGGTGGGATAGTGGGATTAGTTTGGGGACTGATACAGGTCTGTGGGGAGAGAGTGGGACAGTGGGATTAGTTTGGGGACTGATACAGGTCTGTGGGGAGAGAGTGGGACAGTGGGATTAGTTTGGGGACTGATACAGGGCTGTGGGGAGAGAGTGGGACAGTGGGATTAGTTTGTGGACTGATACAGGTCTGTGGGGAGAGGGTGGGACAGTGGGATTAGTTTGGGGACTGATACAGGGCTGTGGGGAGAGAGTGGGACTGGGATTAGTTTGGGGACTGATACAGGTCTGTGGAGAGAGAGTGGGACAGTGGGATTAGTTTGGGGACTGATACAGGTCTGTGGGGAGAGAGTGGGACAGTGGGATTAGTTTGGGGACTGATACAGGTCTGTGGGGAGAGAGTGGGACAGTGGGATTAGTTTGGGGACTGATACAGGTCTGTGGGGAGAGAGTGGGACAGTGGGATTAGTTTGGGGACTGATACAGGGCTGTGGGGAGAGAGTGGGACAGTGGGATTAGTTTGGGGACTGATACAGGGCTGTGGGTAGAGAGTGGGACAGTGGGATTAGTTTGGGGACTGATACAGGTCTGTGGGGAGAGAGTGGGACAGTGGGATTAGTTTGGGGACTGATACAGGGCTGTGGGGAGAGGGTGGGACAGTGGGATTAGTTTGGAGACTGATACAGGTCGGTGGGGAGAGAGTGGGACAGTGGGATTAGTTTGGGGACATACAGGTTTGTAGAGAGAGGGTGGGACTGGGATTAGTTTGGGGATTGATACAGGTTTATAGAGAGAGGGTGGGACAGTGGGATTAGTTTGGGGACTGATACAGGTCGGTGGGGAGAGAGAGGAACAGTGGGATTAGTTTGGGGACTGATAGGTCTGTAGAGAGACGGTGGGCCATAGATACAGGCCAAAAGAGAAATGTATAGAGAGAGATGGGTGAGAGAGAGAGAGAGAGAAAAAGGGACCAGTGCAAGAGGGAGAAGAAATGTGGTGAAATGAGAGAGTGAGAGTGATATGTTTAGCAAGGAAAAGCAAGACACATTAATAGGAGAGAATTAGTGGTAGTGATAGAGACTGGGGGAAAGGGAAATAGAGAGATGGAAAGAGAAATAGAGTGAGGACAAAGGGAGTTTTACAGAGAGACTAACCCAGAGGGAAGAGGGAGAGAGAGACAGAGGGAAGGGTGACTGGGAGAGTTGGAAAGGGGGGAAGAGAGAGAGTTCGAGAAAGAGAGAGGGGGAGAGGGAAAGTGGGGAGAAAGCTGGCCAGGGAGACAGACGCACAGTGGGAGGGGGTGAGGAGTAAAGGGAGAGAGGGGCTACACTATGTGAACAGAGAGAGGTGGCAGTGACTCTAGGAACTGTATGAAAGGGTTAAACAAGGTGTGGAAGTCCCAGTGATGCAGCTGTGATCACACGCCTCCACTCAGGCGTGACTGCCCATCCTTCATTCAAGCCAGGGTTGTCCTCACTCGTGAGGGAGCTCCCTCGCCTGGGGCAGCAGGGTGGAGAGACATTCAATAGCTCAGACCACATACTTCCTCAGCCTCTCTGTCTCTCTCTTCTACTTCCTCACCCTGTCCCTCCCTTCTGGTTTCCCATTTACAATCTTTCTTTCTGGCCCTTTCCCATTGTTGTTCTTGTGAGCTGTCTTTTCCACCCTCATGTTTGAGCTCCCGTGCTCTTTTTTCCTCTCATCCTCCTTCACACTCTCTCTCTCACTCACACACTGTCCCTCCCTCTCTCCCATTTTCTTTCTCACTTTCATACTCACTCCTGCCCTCTCACTGCCCACTCCCTATCTATCTCTCTTCCCACTTTCTCTCCCCCCTCTGTCTCTTTCTCACTCTCCCCCCTTCTCTCCCTCTTGCACTCTCTATCACTGTCTCTATTTTTAACTCTCTCTCTCTCCCCTTCCCTCTCTCTGTTTTTGTGTGTGTGTGTTTGTAGCCCCCCCCCCCCTTCTCTGGCTCTCTCTCTCTCTCTTTCTCTCCTCAAGTCTCTTTTTCCACTCCCTCTAAACTGAGGTCGGTAGCCAGCTGACCTTCCCGATCCTGTTCCAACGAAACTGCATTTGAATAGCGCCCGCCACAGTGCAGGAGATGGTTATCTGGATGAGTCTAACTGAAGTGGCGAGGGGGGGGAGGGTTGTTCTGCCTTCTTTCAAATGCAGGGGATGGGCACCAATCATCAGATTAAAGAAAATATGTGTCAAAGCATTTCACACTGAGCCATACAGGCAACATGCAGGAAGGCCCTTCGGCCCAACTCGGCGATGCTGACTGTAGGCCAATGAGCCCGTCCTTCCAGCCAAACGACGCATGGAATATAAATTATACATTTAAACCAGATTGTGAAGAGGGACAAAAACTGTGCAAGACAAGACATAATGTCAAGTTATAAACACGAGAGATTCTGCAGATGCTGGAAGTCCAGAGCAACACCCACAAAATGCTGGAGGAACTCAGCAGGTCAGGCAGCATCTACGGAAATGAATAAACAGTCGATATTTTGGGCCAAGACCCTTCTTCAGGAAAACTAAGCACATTCAGGGATGGGTTCACCCTGTCCAGCTCACTTGAGCTTTCTCCTCCCCACTCCACGTTTCCGCTCCCTCGCGTCGGTCTGCCCACATTGCCGCCTGTCCCTGTGACGTACCGTCAATACGGTTGTGGACTCCACCGGGAGCTTCGGCACCAGGCAGTAAATAATGGCGGCTTGCTCCTTCTCCAGTCAGTAGGTCCTTCCTCACCGCCAGTGGGGTCCTGTGTTGTTGCTGCAGAAATAACGCAGGCCTGATTACAGACACGAGCCAGGAGAGTGGCGCAGCGGGTAGAAGCACTGCCTGTCGATTCGATACTGACCTCAGGTGCTGAGTCTACACATACTGTGTTCACTGTTCCCCTGGGTGCTTTGGGTTTGCAACCCAACAGTGAACGTTCCCCCTCCCCGTGTGCGCGCGCGTGTGTCTGTGGAGCTGCCATGGCAACAGTGAAAAGGGATTGTTGTAAATACATGGTTGATGGTCAGAACGGATTTGTGGGCCGAACGGCCTGTTTCCGTGTTGTGTGGCATCGCTGAGAGAGAATGGGATCGCTGACGAATTGCACAGACTCAATAGGATGAATGGCTTCATGCTCTGTGGGAATATACAATGGGAACATATTAGAAGAAGGGGGCAGCTGCAGCCTGTATCACCCAGAGAAACCAGGTTGTTTGGTGTTGCCCAGATGATGTGAGAGAACCAGAGGCTTTCAAATGAGCCATCAAGAAAAGCAGGAGTGTGGCAGAGATTGGGGCCGAGGGGGGGCACAGATTTAAAATTGTAGACAGAAGGTAAGATGGGGTGTGAGGGGAGATATTTTCATTCAGAATCAGAATTGGGGAGATGGGGGTGTCTGATATTCTCTGCCTGCAGAAGAAGAATGTATCAAGAGTCAAGATGGGTTTGAACAGATATGGACAGAGAACAGGACTGTTATAATCATTCCCCCTAGGGTCAGTACTGACTCAAAGGACCAAATGGACTATGTTATAACAGTTCCATATCTGGGCTATTACATCCACTTCTGCTTGCCGCATTACAGGGGGATATGGAGGTTTTGGAGAGAGCGCAGAAGCTGTTCCCCAGGACGCTGCCTGGATTACAGGACATGAGTTGCAAGGAGAGGTTGGATGAAGTGGAGGTGTTTTCTCTGAACCGGCCAAGGCCAAGGGGAGACGGGTGGAAATTAGTCACTATAGGGCATTCACTTAAGGTGAAAGGGGGAAGTTCAAAGCAAATTTATTATCCAACTACATACAGTTGGCCCTCCTTATCTGCGGATTCAACCAACCGCAGATCGGGAAAACCCAGAAGTTCTCTCTCCAGCACTTGTTGTTTGAGCATGTACAGACTATTTTTTCTTGTTATTATTTCCTGAACAATACAGTATAATAACTAGTTACATAGCACTTACATTGTATTAGGTATTATAAGTAATCTTGAAATGACTTAAAAGTACAGGCAGTCCTTGGGTTATGAATGAGTTCCATTCCTGAGTCTGTCTTTAAGTCGGATTTGAAGTTGGAACAGGTACATCCGGTATTATTTAGCGTCAGTCAGTCAAACGTTTTTCTTAGTATATAGTACATATTTTACTTTTCTATGCATATAAAACACTTAAGAAACATTCGTATTTCAATAATTAAGCCACTGCAATGCTTAGTAAGAATTGTAGCTTTCATCGGGGCAGGGCCTTTCATATGCTCCATTAAAATTGTTCCAATCGTTGACCGACTGTAGCCTAACGTTTTTCCAATGACCGATGGCGTTTCACTTCTTTCCAACTGCTTTATTAATTCCACCTTATTTTCAATCGCGATCGTGATTATTTTTGTGGACAGAAACACTGGATTCAGAGCTGTGCCACCAGGTCCTAAAGACCACCGTACTGATCCATGTTAAATAAGGAACTTGAGCATCCGCAAATTTTGGTATCCTTGGGTGGTCCTGGAACCAATCCCCCGCGGTTAAGGAGGGCCGACTGTATATGTTACCATATACATCCCTGAGATTCATTTACTTGTGGGCATAAAAGCCTGGCTTTTACGCTCTAAAAGCTAAGGCATAAATCCATAACCATCATAGAATCAATGGAAGACTGCACCAACTTGGGTGTTCAACCAGTGTGCAAAAGTCAACAAACTGTGCAAATACAAAACAAAATAAATAATAATAATAAATAAATAGATAGATAAGCAATAAATATCAATAGCAAGAGTCCTTGAAAGTGAGTCCTTAGGTTGTGGGAATACTTCAATGATGGGGCAAATGAAGATGAGTGTCATTATCCCATTTGGTTCCAGAGCCTAATGGTTGAGGGGAAACAGTTCCTGAACCTGGTGGTGCGAGTCCTGAGGCTCCTGTACCTTCTTCCTGCCAGTAGCAGTGAGGAGAGAGCGTGTACTGTGTCGATGGGGAGTGCGGGAAGGAGGTCCCTGGTGATGGATGCTGCTTTCCTGCAACAGCATTTTGGGCAGATGTGCTCAGCGGTGGGGAGGGCTTTACCCACGATGGACTGGACCATATCCACTACTTATTGTAGGGTTTTCTGTTCAAGGACATAGGTATTTCCATACCAGGCTTGTGATGCAGCCAGTCAGTATACTCTCCACCGCGCATCTGTGGCAGAGCCATTGAAACACACTTCACCGTTTCACTTTGCTCACAGCCTGTGACTGGTGCAGAGGACATACTCCTTTGTAATTGGAACAGACTAGAGCATAAAAGCTAGGCTTTTAAAACACTGCTATTCCTCCTGAATACAAAATGAGGAAAAGATGCCATAAAGTGGAAGTGCAAGGGGACTTGGGATTTCCCCCGAGGTTAACTTGAGGGGGATTGGCATGACAGTGTAGCCATAAGCACGACAGTACTGCAGCTCAAGGTGTCGGGGTTTGGAGTTCCATCGTATGTCCTTCCCATGGGTGCGTGGGCATTCCCCAGGTACTCTGGTTTGCTCCTGCATTCCAAAGACTTGGGGGCTAGTAGGTTAATTGGTCATTGTGAGTCGTTCTGTAATTAGGCTGGGGCCGCTGGGTGGTGCAGCTCGTTAAATCCAGGCTGTATCTCTAAATAAATTACAAAACATCAGAGGTCCTGCTGAGGGTTCTGGATGAAGAGGACCACCGTTGGGAGATGTTCTCATTAGCACAGAGGTTTTGTGCTCGTGATGAAGGTGGTTGTGTTTCTACAACGCGATATTCCAGCTTAATCAAGGTGGGGAAAGAATTCAGAAATTGGACGGGGCAAGGGGAGTTGGGAGTCCTAGTATTCTCTCAATGTAACCTCAACTTGCAGGTTGCTGCTGTTCATTGACTATAGCTCAGCATTTAACACCATCAATCCCATAGTCCTAGTTGAGGAGTTACAAAACCTGGGCCTCTGCAACTGGATCCTCGACTTCCTAACCGGAAGATCAGTCTGTGCGGATTGGTGATAACATATCCGCCTCACTGACAATCAACACTGGTGCACCTCAGGAGAGTGTGCTTAGCCCACTGCTCTACTCCCTCTCTACACTATAACTAGCTCAAATACCATCTATAAATTTGCTGATGATTGTTGGTAGAGTCTTAGATAGTGATGAGAGGGCATATGCCAGCTAGTGGAGTAGTGTTGCAGCAACAGCCTGCCACTCAACGTCAGTAAGACGAAAGAGCTGATTGTGGACTTCAGGAAGGGTAAGATGAAGGAACACATATCAATCCTCATAGAGGGATCAGAAGTGGAGAGAGTGAGCAGTTTCAAGTTCCTAGGTGTCAATATTTCCGAGAATCTAACCTTGTCCCAACAAATTGATGTAGTCATAAAGAAGGCAAGACAGCGACTGTACTTCATTAAGAGTTTGAAGCGATTTGGCATGTCAACAAGTACACTCAAAAACTTTTATAGTTGTACTGTGGAGAGCATTCTGACAGGCTACATCACTGTCTGGTATGGGGGTGGGATGTGCTACTGCACAGGACCGAAAGAAGCTGCAAAAGGTTGTAAATCTAGTCAGCTCCATCTTGGGCACTAGCCTACAAAGTACCTAGGACATCTTCAGGGAGCGGTGTCTCAGAAAGGCAGCATCAATTATTGAGGACCTCCAGCATTTCAGGGTATGCCCTTTTCTCACTGTTACCATCAGGTAGGAGGTACAGAAGTCTGATGGCACACACTCAGCGATTCAGGAACAGCTTCTTCCCCTCTGCCATCTGATTCCTAAATGGACATTGAACCCGTAAACAGTACCTCACTGTTTAAATGTATATTTTTTCTGTTATTGCATGATTTGTAATCTATTCAATATACATATACTAATTGATTTACTTATTTTATTATTATTAATTTTTTTTCTTTTTCTTCTATATTATGTATTGCATTGAACTGCTGCTGCTAAGTTACAAATTTCACAACACGTGCTAGTGATTCTGAGTTGTTAGTAAGGAATGTTAGGTTTCATTTTGAGGACAAGAATATAAAAACGGCACTGCTGCAACTTTCTCAGGAGTCAGTCAGTCTGCATTTGGAATATTGCGAGTGGTATCTTGGGAAAAGTGTGCTGGCAATGATTGAATGTCAGAGCGGACGTGATGGGCCGAATAGCCTATTACTGTTCCTGTGTCATATGGTCTTGTTTTTCACCACAGTTTCTGCCCAGATCTAATCACTACATTGTCAGCAGATTTCCCCCTGCACCGCACTGCAGACAATGTAGTTAACACACACACACATACGCCTGTTTTCAGTGTAGTGACTAGACATAAGCAGTAAGTTGAGAACTGGTGTGTGTTCGACCTGGGCTGCTGTTCCCCACCCATGTGGGAGGCATTTTCACTGATAAGAATCCTCATGTATGGCTAACCACTTCAGAATGTCAGAGAGGCCATCTCCCTACCTTATCAGTGACAGGCCACCCACGGGGGACCTTTAACAAGACAAGTGCTGTCTGGCCACCAAAACTGTGGCTACAATGATGGCAGCGTTCTTGCCCTTCCCAGGCTCCTGGGCAGGAATGGCAAATAGAGGGGAGAGGGATGGTGAGAGAGTGAAGGGGTGCAGATGAAATTGGGGCATGGGCTTCCTAGGGAATGGGTGGGAGAAGGAGCTTTGGGGTGTACAGAACAGAATGAGGACCCTCTGGTCCCAGGACAGTCCCACCTGAACCGTGAAGCATGAGGGCAATCTCTCCCTAATTCCCTCCTTACCCCTCCCTCAAACCCTCCTTAACCCACCCTCAAACCTTCCTTATCCCTCCCTCAAACCCTCCTTATTCTTCGACCCCTCCTAACCCCTCCCTACCCCTCCCTCGGCCCCGCCTAACCCTTCCCTCGACCCCTCCTTACCCCTCCCTTGACGCTTTCCCAATTCCATCTCTCTGCTCTTCTTTCCCTTCTCTCACCCTTTCCATTTACCACTCATCACTCCCTCTCCCCCCTCCCCTTTCCCTCTCCTCTTTTTCCTCTCCTCCTCCCTCCCCTCTTCTCTTCACCTCTTCTCCTCCCTCCCCTTCCTGTCGCCCTCCTCCCTCTCTCTGTTCTCTGCACCTTTGCCTCTACTTGCTCCCCCCCAACCACCTCCACTCGGTCTCCCCTTCAGCAGTTTCTTCAGTCTCCCTCCCACTCCCCTCTCGTTCCCTTTCACCCTCCCTCTCCCTCCATGTCCCCTCTCCCTCTCCCCTGGCCCCTCGGACGGTGGAGTGGGTGCGGGAGCCCAACACTACCCTCTCTCCCTGCCTCAGCTCATGGTTTGGGCATTGGGATGGGAACTCCCTCACAGTAATGAGGGAGTTGGCACAAGAAGTGTGAAGCTCCCAGCAGCCCAGGGCTCGGCCTCCACGGCGATGGTGGTGGTTTTCATCTTTCTGGCTGAAGTGTGAAGCTCCCAGCAGCCCAGGGCTCGGCCTCCACAGCGATGGTGGTGAAGTTTGCATCTCTCTGGCTGAAGTGTGAAGCTCCCAGCAGCCCAGGGCTCGGCCTCCACGGTGATGGTGGTGAAGTTTGCATCTCTCTGGCTGAAGTGTGAAGCTCCCAGCAGCCCAGGGCTCGGCCTCCGCGGCGATGGTGGTGAAGTTTGCATCTCTCTGGCTGAAGTGTGAAGCTCCCAGCAGCCCAGGGCTCGGCCTCCGCGGCGATGGTGGTGAAGTTTGCATCTCTCTGGCTGAAGTGTGAAGCTCCCAGCAGCCCAGGGCTCGGCCTCCACGGCGATGGTGGTGAAGTTGTCATCTCTCTGGCTGAAGTGTGAAGCTCCCAGCAGCCCAGGGCTCGGCCTCCACGGCGATGGTGGTGAAGTTTGCATCTCTCTGGCTGAAGTGTGAAGCTCCCAGCAGCCCAGGGCTCGGCCTCCGCGGCGATGGTGGTGAAGTTTGCATCTCTCTGGCTGAAGTGTGAAGCTCCCAGCAGCCCAGGGCTCGGCCTCCGCGGCGATGGTGGTGAAGTTTGCATCTCTCTGGCTGAAGTGTGAAGCTCCCAGCAGCCCAGGGCTCGGCCTCCACGGCGATGGTGGTGAAGTTGTCATCTCTCTGGCTGAAGTGTGAAGCTCCCAGCAGCCCAGGGCTCGGCCTCCACGGCGATGGTGGTGAAGTTTGCATCTCTCTGGCTGAAGTGTGAAGCTCCCAGCAGCCCAGGGCTCGGCCTCCACGGCGATGGTGGTGAAGTTGTCATCTCTCTGGCTGAAGTGTGAAGCTCCCAGCAGCCCAGGGCTCGGCCTCCACGGCGATGGTGGTGAAGTTTGCATCTCTCTGGCTGAAGTGTGAAGCTCCCAGCAGCCCAGGGCTCGGCCTCCGCGGCGATGGTGGTGAAGTTTGCATCTCTCTGGCTGAAGTGTGAAGCTCCCAGCAGCCCAGGGCTCGGCCTCCACGGCGATGGTGGTGAAGTTGTCATCTCTCTGGCTGAAGTGTGAAGCTCCCAGCAGCCCAGGGCTCGGCCTCCACGGTGATGGTGGTGAAGTTTGCATCTCTCTGGCTGAAGTGTGAAGCTCCCAGCAGCCCAGGGCTCGGCCTCCACGGCGATGGTGGTGAAGTTTGCATCTCTCTGAAGTGTGAAGCTCCCAGCAGCCCAGGGCTCAGCCTCCACGGCGATGGTGGTGAAGTTTGCATCTCTCTGGCTGAAGTGTGAAGCTCCCAGCAACCCAGGGCTCGGCCTCCACGGCGATGGTGGTGAAGTTTGCATCTCTCTGGCTGGCTGCGGAGAGGCTGAGCACTTTTCCAAAGGACTCACTGCTGGCAGCTGACCTGTGCACAGCAAGATCCCAACAGCAGACAAAAGTGATTGGACGTAGGGGGAGGGTGCCCACGCCGCAAGCTGCCGAGAGACAATCAGGGGACCGGGCAACAGAGTAGAGAGATGGCCCTCTGGCTGGCTGCTCTCCCAACAGGAGATGGCCGACCCATTGTGCTGTCCCGGTTTTCCCGGATTTTATTTAAGACTTTGTGACGTCTGCAGGATTTTCCTCTTGCCCGCTATCTGACTGTGTAGTATCCGTTCCTGTTGTTAAGACGCTGGCGAAAGAACAACTACTGGGAATTGGGAGAGCTTCCCAGAGATATGGGTGTAGATATGTTTCTACCAAAGGAGGTGTAAGGTGCTCCTTCCCTTCGCTAACCTGCAGGTCACACTTGGGCAAAGTTAGCACCTGCCTAGCCCCCCCGCCCCCCAAAATCAGGGTCATGTGAAGCCATGGGAGCAGGTCTATGACCTGCTGGTGTATGTCACATCCTGGTGATGTGACCCCTGACACCAGGCAGACAATCTCTGAAGAGTATCGATACTGGCTGGGGTCACCCGTCTTGTAAAGGCAATGCCCAGAAGAAGGCAATGACAAACTATTTCTGTAGGAAAAAATTGCCAAGAAGAATCATGATCAAAGATCACCCATGTCATATGACATAGCACATAATGATGATGTCATATGACATGGCATGTACTGATGATGATGATGACCTATCCTCCTGCCTTTGGGATGTTGTTATTGATTTGCCTCAAACACCGTAGGGGGTAAGCTTGTGGTAAGAGAGGGAAAGTACGAAGGAGATGAGCAGGTCATGTTTATTTACACAGAGAGCCTGGGTGCCTGGAATGCACTGCCCAGGGAGGTGGTTTTTGTAATTGACGGACATCGCAGAACCAGCTACCAGCTTGCAGGAAATCTGACTGAACTTCATCGACAACCTTGCTTGCATGGTATGTGAACTCCTCCCGTAACTGAGTGGCATAGTGGCAGATACGACAGATGTTGACAAGGTTGTTAGACAGACGTATGAATATACAGGGAATGGAGAGAGATGGGCCTCGTGCAGGCAGAAGGGATTTAGTTTACATTTGGTATTATGTTCAGCAGAGTCATTGTCGGCCGAAGGCCCTTCTCCTGTGCTGTACTGTTCGATGTTCTGCCGCTGTTGATAACAGTGAACTTTGACCTCACGCTCAGTAGGGAATGGAAAACACTCATTTCTGTAGCACCTGCATGAACCTAGGATGCCCCGTAGTCATCACTGAACCTGGTCCACAGTTCTTGACACCCACATGTGGCCGTTGAGGGTGGCGTTGCAGCCTTGGGGTGGGGTTAGCTGAGGATTGAGTAAAGGTCAGAGGGATCAGTTCAGAAGTAACATCATGGTTACCATCACTAAAATATTCAACTGTCAAGGCACACCCATTCAGTGCCCGGAAATTTCTAGACCTGCCATTGGCTCTTGCTTGACCTGAGACCTCACCACAAGCCTCCTGGTCCCCATTCCATTCTCCAAACCCAGAGGCAGACTCCGGGAATAAGTGGCTTGGAGAAGGATTACCCTCATCCCTGGGATGGTGGAGTGAAAGATCTTGCGAGGCTGACAGAGGCTTCTGTTACTCTGCTATCTCTGTGCGGTAATGTGACTCTGGGTGGTCAGGACCCTCACTGTCAGTCAGGTAGAAGACCTCGGCTCTGTGGGGAGACAATCTCATTAAGCATTACTGCAGGTCTGTCCGACCTCCAGCGCAGAGGAAATTCTACGCTGTAGAATGAGACCATTCTGCCCATCAGGTCTGTACCGGTTCACAATTCCATTCCTCATTGAATTTCCCTGCACCCTATTCTCCCAACCTTCCCAGACTGTGACCCTCACCCGCAGACCAGGGGGGCAATTCACCACCTCAGATTAATCCACGGTCCCTGTATGTTGGTGGGACAGGGAGGAAACCAGAGAATGTGGGGGGAGATTCGTGTGGTCTCAGGGATAACATGCAACCACCACGCATACACACGCACGCAGGAGAAGGCAGAAAAATGGAGTTGAGAGGGATGATAAATCAGCTATGATGGAATGGCAGAGCAGGCTCAATGGGCCGAATTTCAGCTCCTATGCTTTATGGCTCCGTATAAACACGCACGCACGCGCACACACACACACACACACACACACACACACACACACACACACACACACACACACACTCACTCACTCACTCACTCACTCACTCACTCACTCACTCACTCACTCACACTCTCTCTCTCTCTCTCTCTCTCACACACACACACACACACACACACACTCTCTCTCTCTCTCACACACACACACACACACTCACTCACTCACTCACACTCTCTCTCTCTCACACACACACACACACTCTCTCTCTCTCTCTCACACACACACACACACACACACACTCTCTCTCTCTCTCTCTCTCTCACACACACACACACACACACACACACACACTCTCTCTCTCTCTCACACACACACACACACACTCTCTCTCTCTCTCTCTCTCACACACACACACACACACTCTCTCTCTCTCTCTCTCTCTCACACACACACACACACACACACACACACACACACACACACACACACACACACACACACACACACACACACACACACACACACACACACACACACACACACACACAGTTTCTTAGGTTGGGTTTGAACCGGGGTCTCTGGATCAAAGAAGCCACTCTAGTCCATCTGTCTGGAGACGTCATTGTGACCCGATTCCCTGCTCAATGTTTTTACAGCGTGCCTGGCTTCAGCCTGGGCTTGAGCAACACTGGAGGCCCCTCACGCACTCCAGCCCCAATTGCCCACACCTCCCGTTCCCATACCAACCAGCTGAAACACAAACTAGCCCTTCACCGGATCCCAGCGCTGTGGGCTCTTTGTTTGCCTGTGCTGTTGGTTACCGATGGTGACTCAGGAAGGGCTGACTAATAATGGTCTGGTTATGCTGACATACTCTCGGTACAAGATGTTCGGCATCTATGTCTCATCGGGTCTGTTCAGTGACAAGTCAGCAGACGTGCCCACACAGTGCGTGTGTGTGTGTGCTGTGTGTTGGTGATTGTCTGTGTTTTGTGTATGTTTGTTATTACATGTGTGTTTGTGTGTGTGGTGTATGTCGAGGAGTGTGCATATGGTGTATAGCTGCATGTGTGCCTGCGGATATGTGGGGGGTGTGTGTATGTATGACAGACAGGGAGTAGCATATACACAAACACACCCACCCACTCACCCACCCTGTCAGCTCAGATATTCTGATACAGCTTTACGTGCAGCTAATGGCCTCAAAGGACTGATTAATGTGAAATCTTTACTCTTTCTGTCTCTCCACCTCTTTGTTCTTTTGATCACAAATGGCTTTGGTCAGGAGGGTTGGAGACAGTCTGTGTCAGACAGGTATCAAACCAGGCTAATACTGCTTGGGGATGTCAGACAATGGCAAAGCCTGTCTTATAGGCCTCAGCACTCTCTTTCTCACACACACTTCCTGCTCTCTCTCACTACCCATTTTCCAGCTCTCTCTCTTCCCGTTTTGTCCCCTCTCTGTCTCTTTCTGCCCCTCTCCCTCTCCACCCCCTCCCCACCCCTCTCCCCTAACCCTCTCTTCCCCCCTCTCTCCCCACCTCTCTTCCCCGTCATCTTTCTGCCTGTGTCACCATTATTTTACAATTCTTGTAACTTTATGCCTTTTCTACTCTGCCACAAGATAACACGTTTTGCAGCCGACAAGTCAGAGACAACAGGGCCAATTCTGACTACCCGAATCTCCCTCTGTTCCAGCCAGGGATTTGTTCCAACCCCTCTGATTTCTGCTTTCCCTTCACGCTGGGGAAGTGGTTGAGGGCATTTGGAGATGGGGAGATGGACAGGACTTCCTTTGCTGAGACTAAAGGGGAAAAAGCACTGGGGCCTTCACCTGCCTGGATCTCAGGATGCTGAATGTAGGGAGGGAGGGATGAGAGGAGGTGGAGGTGGGGTGGGTGGTTGAAGATGATCAGTTGTCCTTGTCCCACACACAATGGTCACACTTGCTAGGTGCCCGTCACAGCGTCTTGTGTTACATTCTGCACCAGGCCAAGTTTGTTCTTGTCCTATGTCCTCTCTGATTCAGTTATCACTCCCTCTGCCATCTCTTATCTGTGTCCCTCCTCCCCCATCCCTAGACTTTCTCCTTCATCCTCTCTCCCCTTCTCTGTCATTTACCCCACCCCTCATATTCCATCTTCCCTCCCTCTCTCCCCCTACTTTTATTGTCTCTGCACCTCTCCCTCATTCTCTCCCCTCTCTTTCCCCTCCCTTCCTTCACTCACTGTCCTTACCTCCTGTTCCCTCTCTCCCCTTCTCTCTCTCTCACTCTCCCTCCTTCCCTTTTCCCTCTCCCCCTTTTTCTCGCCTGCCTCCTCCACTCCCTGTGTCACGCACCCCACCCCCCAGACCTGCCCTCCCTCCCTCCCTCCCCTACCAGCCTAGCACAAGGCTGAGCTGGCTGACAGTATGTGTGCTGGCTTGGCAGGCCTCGCCGTCCCTCAGCTGCGTCACGGTGGGTGGGGGTGGCGGTGTCTCAGTCCTCCCCAACCACTGACTCAGATCCTCCCCCTCCACCCCCACCACTCCTGAGCGCAGCCCTCCCCCGGGCCATAAACCGTCGGCACCCGCGTTAACCCTTTTGGCTCCAGTTCCGGATTGCGATGCTGTTCCCATGGCACTAATCCCTGCTGCCGTTGCCATGGTCACGGGCCGTTCTTTCAATATCAGCCTGGGTATCTCGGACAGGCCCACAGAAGTTTGGGAATAACTCTCACTGTCAGGAACGGCCCAGTTCCACATGGAGGCGTGGGGTCACATGGCACTGAAAGAGGCCATTCAACCAGCTAGTCAATGCTGACCCCTTCCTTGATTTCCATCTTGCCAGATTCACCTTAACCCTCTGCCTTCTGGTTTTGGATATATCTGTAGATCAGAGATCCTGATCTCCTCAGACAGGAGATGACAGAAATACTACAGGTTTTATTTCCTGCTGCCCCCAGCCCTTCCACTGGGGACATTTCTTTCTTCTCCCCTCTCCAATTGGGCTGTGAACACGTAGATTCTATGCTACACCTACCAGACTCTCGAAGGATCTGTCGTACACTGAACGATGAACCCTTGACCTGCCAATCTCCAACGTAATGGCCCCTGCACTTTCTATGTAACTCCAACACTGTTGTCTGCATTCTCTTTTTCTCAAAACTACCTCAAGTACATATATATCACCATATACAACCCTGAGATGCATTTTCTTGTGGGCATACTCAACAAACCTGTAAGAATAATAACTATAGCAGAATCAATAAAAGATCACGCCAACTTTGGCAGTCAGCCAGAGTGAAAACGACAATAAACCGTGCAATTACACAAAAGAAAGATGTACTAATAATAAATAAGCAATAAATGTGGAGAACATTTGACAAAGCGTCCTTGAAAGTGAGTCCGTAGGTTGTGGGAATATTTCAGTGATGGGGCAAGTGAAGTTGAGTGAATTTATCCCCTTTGTTCAAGAACCTGATGGTTGAGAGGTTAAAAAAAGAAGCATCATGGTTATTCTTGGCAAACTTTTCTACAGAAGTGGTTTGCCATTGCCATTCATCTGGGCAGTGTCTTTACAAGACGGGTGACCCCAGCCATTATTAATACTCTCCAGAGATTGTCTGCCTGGCGTCAGTGGTCGCATAACCAGGACTTGTGATGTGCACCACCTGTTTCCGTGACTTCATGTGAGCCTGATCCGGGAGCTAAGCAGATGCTACACCTTGCCCAAGGGTGATCTTCAGGCTAGCAGAATGGAAGGAACACCTTGCATCTCCTTCGGGTGAGACGTACCTCCAGCCGCCAAGGTGTAGGCGAGAAGGATAAGTTTGGGATCATGCTTGACGCTGACATTGAGGGCTGAGTGACCTATTCCTGTGCTGAGCTCTGTTCTGTGTCGCGCAGATTTTATTGGGATGCAGTCTGGCAGTACACCCAGTTATGGGGAGGGGTACTTATGGCTGACGAGAGTGAGTGCCTTAGTGCCAGTGCACAGCCCAGTACGGGATTTCCCAGCCACTAACTAACAAGGTTGCAGAATGGGCAAGTGCTTGGGAAGTGAAGGTCAGCCACTGGAAAAACTGGGAAGGAGGTGAATGGGGAAGTCTCGGAATTCTAAGGGTTGTTGCATGTTGGCAGGTCTGTAAGATCACAAGCCAGGCAATGGGGTTTAATTCTAGAACAGGGATTCTCAGCCTGGGGGCTACTTGCTTAATGGTATTTGTCCATGGCATAGGAATGGTTGGAAACCCCTGGTCTAAAAGATTCGGTTTGGAATTACGGTCACCATAGACTGGCAGGACCACTGTGTACAGGTCCAGTCACCGTGCACTGGGACAACAGTATCGCCTGATCCATGTCCCCATGGGGAACAGTGCAAATCAGAAATCTGCATCGTGAGCCGAGGTGCGGCTTGCGAGCAGCCTGCACATCCAGAACCAGGACCGGGAATACCATCGGGTGAGGAAACTGAGAATAAAACTCGCGAGCAGGCTGACATAGAAATTATTCTGGCCTTGGAGGAGAGGGGGGAGGCCTTGCTGTACATCACTGTTATCAAGCAATTCTTGTCATCCGTGTCTCTTCCCTCCTGATGACCTACGAGGGATGTTTGATGTCTTCGGTCCTTGATGGAGATCAGAAGGATATCTGATTGAAACTTCATCGTCAACATTATGCACCGTGTCGTGTGATGTAGGCAATCGTGGTCTCTCCACCACCACGATTGTTGGCAAATTTTTATACAGAAGAGGTTTGCCATTGCTACCTTCTGGCAGTGTCTTTACAAGACGGGTGACCCCAGCCGTTACCAACACTCTTAAGAGATTGTCTGCCTGGCGTCAGTGGTCACATCAGCAGGACTTGTGATCTGCACCGGCTGCTCATACGACCGTCCACCACTTGCCCCCATGGCTTCACGTGACCCTGATTCGTAGGTGTGGGGGGACTAAGCAGGAGCTACACCTCTCCCAAGGCTGGCGGACCTGGTGACCTGCACCTTCCACCTCGTATGGTAGAGACGTATCTGCACCCCAGCACCTGCACTGAAAGCAAGGACTGGACAGAGTGGACTTGGGAGGGCGTGCACCACTTATACTCACCTGAGCTGCCCCCTGGCGATGGACTCGCTTCCGGACACTCTACTGTTCATGTTATTTGTTGACACATTTATCGTTGGTGCAATTTGTACTTCTTTCACATATTGAGTTGTTTGATGGTGTTGGGCTTTTTAATAATGGGGTTTATTGGGTTTCTTTGTTTTGTGGCTGCCTGCAAGAAGACGGATCTCAGGGTTGTGTACAGTGTACATACTCTGATGATAAACGTACTTGATGTTCCATCAGGGGAGCCTGGCATCCCAGCCTCAAAATAAAGGAACCCCCTTTGGATCAGAGATGAGGAGGCATTTTTTCAGCCAGAGAATGGTGATTCTGTGCAGGCCGGGCCATTGGGTGACTCTGAGGCAGAGACTGATAGTGCTGTGATTTAACAGTTCGTGGAGAATGGGCTTGAGAAATCAATGACGGAGCAGACCCAGTGGGCAGAGTAGCCTAATTCTTCACCTTTAAGCCCCATGGCAGGACATAATCCAAGAGAGATAGGACCTGACACAGTTGTAGGGAGAGGTTGGCCAGGCCAACACTCTTGGAGTGTAGGAGAATGAGAGAGAATTTCATAGAGTAGAATGACATCCCTTTCGAAGTGAGGTGAGGAGAAGTTTCTTCACCCAGAGGCTGCTGAATTTGTGGGACTCACTGTCACACCACAGAGGACTGTGGAGGCCAAGCCATTGGGTAGTATGTAAGTCAGAGATTGGTAGATTATTTATAGATGGGCAGGGGTAGTTAAGGGTTGTGGGGAGAAGGTAGAAAATTGGGTTGAAAAATAATCAGTTCTGACTGAATGGTGGGGCAGACTTGATGGGCCAAATGGCCTAATTCTGCTCTTCTATCTCGTGTCCTGATCCAGGGCCGAGAGCATTAATAAGTGTAGAGGAGGTTTCAGGTTCAAGTTTATTGTCATCGACTGTACATAAAGTATATGTAGCCAAACGAAACAGCATTCCTCTGGACCACACTGCACCCGCAATACATATATCACACACAGCACAGAAAACAAAATATGCACAGCCGGGTAAGCGGCTCGCTGTCCTAGTGAGGAGACCTCGGCGCTGACTGGCTGTTCATTAGTCTCACAGCCTGTGGGAAGGAGCTGTTACCCTGTCTGGCAGTCCTAGTGCTGATGCTCCTGTACCCCCTTCCTGACAGTAGTTGGTCAAAGAGATTGTCTGTTGGGTGGTCCTCAAAGATGCTTTGAGCCCTTCATATAAAACGCTCCCAGAAAGTGTCACAAGTAGCGGGTAGGGAGATCGCGATGATTCTCCTGGTGGTTTTTAGGGTCTCGTGGCCCAGCGGGGTTATCTTCACCGAGAGGTGCAGCACATAGTTCAAACAGTGCAACAGGTCTCGGCACTGAACTGCGCCCTTCTCCGAGGATCGTCACTTTGTGGTGGTGGAGAGGGTTGTGTGGTCCTGAGATCCCAAGAGCGATGCCGTCTGGAATTTAGCTCCTGGTGGGGTCGCCCGTAGTGGTAAGGTCAAGGGGGAGTCTCCAGACAAAGAGATACCCAACCAAAACCTCAGTGGTGGAGCTGGTGGGAGATGATGACACAACCACAGGGCAACAGCAGTGAAGGGTTCCCAGTGCCCCTTGCATTCCTTTCCACTGACCCTGATCTGTCAAGGTGGCCGCCCCGGTGTTAAACAAGTCAAACATGACCGTCCTCC
The DNA here is from genome assembly GCF_030144855.1 of Hypanus sabinus. NCBI lineage: Eukaryota > Metazoa > Chordata > Chondrichthyes > Myliobatiformes > Dasyatidae > Hypanus > Hypanus sabinus. The sequence continues at coordinate 78,722,838 of NC_082712.1, read as the reverse complement.
ATTAAGGACGTATCCCCTTAGGAGAGTATCGTACTTGACTGGAATGGTCACCCCACTACTGCGCTTGCAGTGTGGGTCTGGATTCTTGTCCCAAGGCCTCTGAACTTGTTGGACTGAGGCTACTGCAAGGAGGGGAAGGGGTTCTGAAGGGGCTCCCCAGGTCTGTCAGATTTGCCAGACCCAACTTTAGGACTGAGACTGCTCATCCTGGGAGAATGTCATGTTCCGGTTAGATAAACATTGGATGATGTCATCTCCAAGGTCATGATGGCTGGGCCATGACCAGGAGGGTTTTCGGAGAGAGAGAGAGGCAGACCTCGGGGTACAAGCACATGGCTTCCTGAAAGTAACATCACAGGTAGTCAGGGTTGTGAAGAAGGCATTTGGCAGGCAGGCCTTCACCAGTCAGGGCACTGAGTACAGGAATCGGGAGGTCGTGGCATGGTTGTACAAGACATTAGTGAGGCCACATTTGGAATTTCATGTATTGTATTCAGTTTTGGTCACCCTGCTGTAGGAAAGGTGCCAGTAAGCTGCAGAGATTTGTGAGGATATTGCCAGGAAGCAAGGGCCAGGGCTATAGGGAGAGGGTGAGCAGAATAAGATTTTATTCCTTGGAGCTCAGGAGATGGAGGGGTGACCTTAGGTGTATAAAATCACGAGGGGCTCAACAGGGTGAATGCACCCAGTCTTTTCCACAGGACCGGAGAATCGAGAGGTGGAGGGCATCGGTTTAAGGTGAGAGGGGTGAGAGTTAAAAGGGACCTAGGGCTATCTTCTTCGCACAGAGAATAATAGGTAGATGGAACGAGCTGCCAGAGGGAGTGTTTAGGGCAGGTACAATAATAACATTTAAAAGGCACTTGGACAGGTACATGGATGGGAAAGATTGAGAAAGGACTGGGCCAAACGTGGGCAGCTGGGACCAGCTTAGATGAGAATCTTGGTCAACATGGACTAGTTGGGCCAAAGGGCCTGCTTCTGTGCTGTCTATGATGCCAGTGACCTGATAGGAAGCAGGAATGGGCCATTCAGCCCCTCTGCTTCCACTTTACTGGCTCAGTAAGACCTGTGAGCGATCAAAGTTGACCCAGTTCCCTTAATACCTGAAAATTCATCCACGTGAGGCTACTCAGTGAGTTCAGCTCCAGAGGGGAGAGGGTTCTGAAGGTTCACTGCTCCTTGGCTGAAGAATCTCTGTCAAGTTGGCTGGACCGTGACTCCTTGTCTCGGACAGTCCAGCCTGAGAGAAAGCCATGCCCACACACCCTATCGGCCCTGTAGGAACTTTCATGGAGCCATATAGCTTGGAAACGGGCCCTTTGGCCCATCTGACTGCTGCCAACCAAGATTCCTAACTAAGCTAGTCCTGTTTACTGTGTCCCTAAAACTATTCCCATCCAAGCATCTTTTAAATGTTGCTAACGTACCTCTCTCAGCCACTTTCTCTGGCAGCCCATTTCACATACAGCCACACTCTGGGTGAGAAAGTTGCCCCTCAGATTCCTGTTAAACCTCTCTCCTCTCATCTGAAGTTGATGCCTCCAGTTCTCGGTTCCCCAACCTTGGAGGAAAAGACTGTGCCCAATGCCCCTTGTGACTTTATACACCTCTGTAAAATCACTCCTCGTTCTCATACACTCCAATGAGGAATATATCAACCTCGCTCCATAATTCAGTCCCTTGAGTCACGGCAACATCCTTTTAAATTCCCTGTGCTCTCTTCCCAGCTTATTGGCATCTTTCCTAGAACATGATGACCACAACAGAACACAGTACCCAGCAGTATCTTGTGCAATTTTTGTTTTCAAATGTGGCAAATGTATGGCAGATGCAGTTTAATGTGGATAAATGTGAGGTTATCCACTTTGGTGGCAAGAACAGGAAGGCAGATTACTATCTAAATGTTGTCAAGTTAGGAAAAGGGAAGTACAACGAGATCTAGGTGTTCTTGTACATCAGTCAATGAAAGCAAGCATGCAGGTACAGCAGGCAGTGAAGAAAGCTAATGGCATGCTGGCTTTTATAACAAGAGGAATTGAGTATAGGAGCAATGAGGTCCTTTTGCAGTTGTACAGGGCCCTGATGAGACCACACCTGGAGTATTGTGTGCAGTTTTGTCTCCAAATTTAAGGAAGGACATTCTTGCTATTGAGGGAGTGCAGCGTAGGTTAATTCCCAGAATGGCGGGACTGTCATATGTTGAAAGATTGGAGCGACTGGGCTTGTATACACTGGAATTTAGAAGGATGAGAGGGGATTTGATTGAAACATATAAGATTATTAAGGGATTGGACACGCTGGAGGCAGGAAGCATGTTCCCGCTAATGGGTGAGTCCAGAACTAGAGGCCACAATTTAAGAATAAGGGGTAGGCCATTTAGAACAGAGATGCGGAAAAACTTTTTCACCCAGAGAGTGGTGGATATGTGGAATGCTCTGCCCCAGAAGGCAATGGAGGCCAAGTCTCTAGATGCATTCAAGAGAGAGTTAGATAGAGCTCTTATAGATAGCGAGGTCAAGGGATATGGGGAGAGGGCAGGAACAGGGTACAGTTTGTGTATGATCAGCCATGATCACAGCGAATGGCAGTGCTGGCTAGGAGGGCTGAATGGCCTACTCCTACACCTACTGTCTGTTGTCAATTCCAATACATTATCTCGCTCTCCCCTAAACGGAGCCACAAGTGGGAGCCGAAAATCTTGTCGCATAGTCCAGTTGATCCATGGGCCTGTAAGAGCCAAGTGCCCATGAGGAGAGCTGCTATAAAGTCGTGGACAGGCACAGCAAAGAGAAAGCCCACCTATTCTATGATTAACCCACCCCTAGAGGGCAGGCGGTGTGAGATTTATGTTATTTAAACACGTCCCCTTTCCTATTAGACTGTGAGGACAGCTGGTTTTCTTTATCAAGGGGGACATGGGATTCACTGGTGTGTAACTGTCTATCTCCAGTTGCCCCTTTGCCCAGCTGGTTAGTTGCCACATTGAACGCTTGTCTGCCTTGAGGTGTGGGGTGTCGCGGTAGCGTAGCGGTTAGCACAATGCTATTACAGCTTTGGGTGTTGAAGTTCAGAGTTCAATCGTGACGTCCTCTGTAAGGAGTCTGTATGACCCCCCCCCCCCCCCCATGAAATGCGTGTGTTTCCTCCCACATTCCAAAGACGCACCGACCGGTTGGTAGGTCAACTGGTCATTGTAAATTGTGGTGTGATCAGAACAGGGGGTTGCTGGGGTGGTGGGGCTCAAAGGGCCAGACAGGCTAATTCTACGCTGTACCTCTAGAGAAGATCACAATAATTAGGGAGGGAGTTGCCAGGGTTTTGTCCCAGTGATAGTGAAGGGAAAATGACAAGTTAGAAGCAAAGAGAAAATCTGCAGATGCTGGAAATCCAAGCAGTGCACACAACACACAGCAGGTCAGGCAGCATCTACGGAGAAGAGTTTCGGGCTGAGACCCTTCAGCAGGACACAAGTCAGTTTGGTTTGTGGTGTGAGAGGGGGGGGGGGCAACTTCCAGGTTTGGTGTTCCCTGTTCTTTTGCTGTCCTTGTCCATCCTGCTGGTAGAGGTGGGTAGTGGTTCAGGCAGGGTGTTGGCAGATCACGGCAGGGCCTGAATGTGTCCCGGACAAACAAGCAGGCACAACTCACTCGCCACAATCTCCCTTCTGGAAAGTGCTAAAGGGCCATTAAAAAACAAAAAGTGAAAAAAAATCACACCATCTTAATTGCTTCTTTTCACAGGCAGTTTATCTGATCGAACTTCCTGGTTCCCCCACCCCCACCCCCACACCTCCCTCCATTACCCCATCACTACACTGCACTGTAAACACTTTTGATAATGCTGTTTACATTGTAAACACAGGCTGGTATTTATGTATTTATGCACATTTTATTTCATATCCATACTTTAATCTTTAACGTATTTACATATACAGTACCATGCATAGACGCATATACATAGCTAGGATGCCTAAGACGTTTGCACAGTACAATGATAATTTTATGTATAGCACTCGTAACGCGACCACAAACTAAAAACAAATTTCATGACATATGTGAGTGATGATAAACCTGATTCTGATGTGGGTCTGTCTTGTGGACAGAGAGTGGAAAAAGGGGAACGGAGAGGGGAATCATGGTTGGGAAAGGGGGGAGAGGGGAGGGAGCGGGAAGCACCAGAGAGACATTCTGTAATGATCAATAAATGAGTTGTTTGGAATTAAGTAACCTTGCTTGGTGTGTCAGGGCTGGGTGTGTCTGCACCCATGTCAACCCTCCCTGCCCCTTTCACTCCTCTGCCACCTGACCCACACCCCCCCGCAGCACTCCACCCTCACCATTCCCAACATCCTTTGCTCCCACCAGATTTACAGACTCATTCTCCATTCCATGTTGACAAATTCAGTACCGGGCAAATGTCTTGGGCACCTTAGCAACATATATGTGCCGAAAACTTTTGCACTGGACTGTAATTATTTATAATTGTTGACTTTTTTTTCATTGCATGACAAGCCAACACATCACAGTTAGTCCTAATACATGTAAGTATATATGGGGGATAAAGTTGACCCTTAGCCTCAGTCCCTCCAAGAGGACCACAACCTTGTCGTAGGGTTTGGAGGCTTGCGTGCCTCAGTGACCCGGAGAGCGATGTTGGCTGGAGTCAGGGCCTTGTGCTTGTAGGGTCACCCATTCCAAACAGGTCAAAGGGTAGAGGTCAGACTAAGAGTGGTCCACTGGTCCTCCAGGTTGAGGGGGAGGCGGGTTCAGCTCAGGGGTAATGACTGACTGGTCAAAAAAACAATTGTTATGGAAACAGCAACAAAGAATCCTTCTGTGTGGCCAAGGACAGACAGGGATGGAGGATCTTCATTGCTGCCCTAATCACCAGCAGTGTGACAAGCAGTTAATAGTAATTAATTGCGTATCATAGTGGTTTGCACAACAGTTTACAGTGCAGGTGACCTGGGTTCAATTCCCACCGCATGTAGTGTTGAATCACTAGTAGACTTGGATGCGTTATACTTGGTCCCTCTGCCATTCCCTGAAATCAGACGGTGAACGCCTGTGGTGTAGTGTATGATTTGTTTCCTGCAGGTCTCTGGAAAAGAGTCCGAGCCCCTCTGTAGAGATTATGTTCTTCCTAAACAGAGTCAAATACAGCGGAGTTTTCATCTGGGGGCGGCATGGTAGCGTAACATTTCCCAGAGCCTGCAACCCAGGGGTTCTCTTCCCACCGCTGCCTGTAAGGAGTTTGTGCGTTTTCCCTGGTTTCATCTGAACGCTCTGTTTTCCTCCCACGGTCCAAAGACATACCGGTTGGTCAGTAGGTTAATCGGTCATTGTAAGTTGTCCTAGGATTAAATCCCGGGGATTGCTAGGCTGGATCTCAACAAAAGGTAAACAAATAGATCACCTTAATCCAGGTTGTGGGACACCCAGTGCTCTTGCACCCACCACGGACGGGGCTGGCATTCAGAGGGGCTGCTTACATTTTACCCCAGATCAAACATACGTTACTGCGGCATCCACCTACATTGTGGTTTTATAAATGTCCAGTTCGCCCACACTTGGAGTATTGCACTGTGCTCTGGCTGCCCCACTAGAGGATGGATGTGGCAGCTTCGGAGAGGGTGCCGAAGAGGTTTACTAGGATGCTGCCCAGATAAGCGGGCTTGTGCCATCCGAGAGGTTGGAGAAACTTGGACTGTCTTTTTCTCTGGAGCAGCGGAGGCTGGTTTATAAAATTGAGAGGTGTAGATAAGGTAGACGGAGTATTTTTCTCCCAGGGTCGAAATGCCTTATACCAGAAGGCATGCATTTAAGTTGCGGGGAATCATTGAAAGGAGGTGTGATGGGTAAGATTTTTTACACAGAGAGGAGTGGGGGCCAGGATTGGCGCAGGAGGCAAATATGATAGAGGCATTTAAAAGGGTCTTCGACAGGCACAAAAGTATGCAGAGAAGAGGGGGATGTGATCCAAGTGACTGCAAAAGGGTGTATTTTAACTAGGATTCATTAGCTTCTCCTCAGTCATCAGACTTTTGAACATAAGGGGACATTTAAAGACTCGTTTATCTTGTTATTTCATGCTTGTTATTTATTGCTATTTATTAACTGCATTTGCACTGTTTTACAGTTTACTGTTCCTGAATTTTTACAGTTACTGTTCTATAGATTTACTATGTATGCCTGCAGAAAAAGAATCTCGGGGTTGTATGTAGTGGCATGTATATGCTCTGATGATAAACCTGACTGAACTTTGTATGAGCGTGACTGTGTGTATATCGTACAGGCTTGTCATTTCTATTCAGACCGGCTACATCACAAAGCCGAAATCACAGAGGTGTTCAAACGGCTCTAAGACGGGTATACATATGGATGTGCAGAGAATGGAGGGATTTGGACATTGTTTAGGGAGATGAGATGAGGTGTCTTTTAACTGAATAGTTCGACGTAACATCGTGAGCCGATCGTGTCCCTGTGTCTGCGAGTTTTCTGTCATGAAGGTGCTACCTTGTGGGATCCCCCTCCCGCAGTGACTGAGCGTCACTGACGTCGGGAGGGGTGAGGGGATCAGGCTGGTGAGAGGGGACTCAAAAGACCTGATGTCACGGAGACAGCACTCACCCTCTTCCTGATCGTCACTGGCGACCTTTGCTGACTGCTCAGTCGGGGTACAGGCCCGAATTGCTGTTTGCTCGTTTAATGACGACCGGCAACTCGAGCGGCATTTTTGACAACTTTCTGTCAGAGCCTCACGCAGAGGGGGGAGAGGGGAATGGGGTGGAGGGTAAAACTCGAGATGGGACGAGTGGCAGTGAGACTCAGGAGAGGGCCAACTGCACTTTAACTGAGCGAGCAGGGAATCCCGGCTATGACGTGAGTGGGCGGTCTTTCTGACGTCACCCGTGTGTGTGGGGGGAAGGGGCCGACCCAGGAGGGTTTTTTTTTCTTAAAAACACATCTTTATTTCTTTGTCAACGGCACTCCGGCAACAACAAGAGAGTGTCTCATCCGCCCTCCGATGATTCATTGGGAGAGGGGAGAGGGGAGAGGGGAAAAGGATCGTGGGCAGGCAGGCAGTCAGAACAGTCACTGTGAAGTGTCTCGGAACAAGTTGCGGACTCTCTCTGCCTGAGACCGACCGTGGATTTAAAACCCATTTCTTGTGTGTGTTTGAACTCAGTTAGAGAACAGTGAGGTAAGTGTGTGATTTCAGCTTTGTGATGTCAGTTTGAATGGAAACGACAAACCCGCATTATATACGGAGACACACAGGGACAGACATACACAAACTCAGAACCATACGGAGACTGACACACATGGACACATACGGGCATAGAAATATTCAGACATACACTCTCTTCCCCTGTGTGACTTCCCTCGATTTTTCTTTCTCCCCTCCCGGGGAGGGGGAGTTGTTCCTCCGTCTCTCGTTTGCTCTTTATCTGTCCCCTCTTCCCTGCCCTTGCCCCATCCCCTCCCCTCTATTCCCCTTCTCTCCCCAGTGTATTGAAATGAGTGTACAAAAGGGTGATAATGCCTTTTGTTTCAGTAGTTCACTGTGTCAGTTTCACACTGATCACATGTGGCCAAATATATTACAATGTAACCAATTCTTCCTTAAATGTAGCAATTAGTGTAACATTGTCTTCCCTTTCTACCACCGTGAAGAGAAATTTCAATATCCCCCAGTTTACAGTACCTTTCTATATACTTTGCGTTGTTTTTTACATCATAAATTGAATATCGTCTTCTCTTTCAGTGTAACAGTCTGGGTATATTTAAATGTCTTTTTTTATTGGTCAGACGTGTCGGTGTGTACGCTGGGAAAATGACCGGGAATCTTGAGAACATGCTCAGATAGAATTGTCCACACTTTCCTCTCGGACTTCAACTTCACGTGGATGAGACAAGGTGGGATTGTTGACTAGTGGACTCGTCTCGTCTCCCCTCCCCACTCGATTTCTTCCCCACTGGAAAGTAAAAGGCGGCTCTGGAACCACTGATTAAACACAGGGCGACTATGAAGAAACCAGCCCCTCACAGGGACAGATATGTCTGGAGCCAAGAGTTTTAATAGTCAGGGTAAGTGGCTTGTGTTTTATGCAGATAAATAAACCGAAAGATTTTCACAGAGGGGAGGAGGTGTGTAAATTAAATAACTGGCTTCTAAAAGTGGTAATGACTTTTAGGGGTGTCAGGTGGGGCCCACTGTTTAACTTTTCTAATGCTTATCCATCTTATTGGTATATTGAAAACTGCGTGATACGTCAGTGCGAATATCTACTTCTCCCTCTCCCACTCTCCCCTCCCTCTCTCCCACTCCCTCCCTCCCACTCCCTCCCTCTCACTTCATGCACTCAACCCTCCCCCACTCTATCTCACACTCTTTCACTCCCCTACCCACAGCAACCCTCACCCCCACCTCTCTGCTCAGCACGATCGCATACCCCCCCCCCCCACTGCGTGAAGGTGATCTTGTTCTGACGCTCACAGCTCCACCTTCCCCGTTTGTCCCTGTACTGTGGGCAACGTCAACCCTTTCCTATCCGAGGGAGGGAGGTGGCCTTGAGTAGGGATGTCCTATACCTGTGCCCTGCGTACACACCACTCTGGGTGATGGGGAGGAGAAACTCGCCTTTACTCTCAGTTTAAAAGCCTGGGTCTGTATTAGACTTGGGATGAAAGCAGTGCCGGAACATCTTCAATAGGTGAGAGTTATTGGACCTGGCGGGAAATGCAGCACAATCCCACCTTCCAGATCCCTCTGGTGGCCATTCAGCCCATTGTGTCCATTCTCACTCGCAGACCCATTCCCATGCTAGCTTCCCTGAAAGCTGCAGCTTCTGTGGAAAGTAAGTAGAGTTGACGTTTCAGGCCGAAGCACTGTGGCAAGGGTGGAGGGGGAAAAGGCATCTTCTCAACATATGGACCTCCTCACTGGTAGAGCTGCTGCCTTCTAGATCCAGATTCAATACCGGCCTCTGGCCCTGCCTCCCCTCCCCCCATTCTGGAAGGGCCTTGTCCATAACGTGAATGGCAAGACCTTTAACTTGTGCGGATGAAATGAGGAAGGGATGGGTGGTTTCCACGGTCAGGAAAGAACAATAGGCCTGGATTGGTTTTCTGCGTTGCCCGGGCTGACGGGGCTGCAGCTGCAGGGAGCGAGAGTCGGATCCAGGGAAGCGGGATTTAAATCCACGGCAGCTGACCCCGAGCAGAGAGAGAGTGGCCCAGTGTGGCAGGAAGGGGAGCGAGCGGGAGAGATCAATCCTCTGGCCGGAGGGGGCAGAGCTCGCTCTCACGCAGGAAGACCGGTTTCCTTTAAAGGGGAAAAATGTGCCTCACCGCAGGCTGGGCGTGGGAGGCGTTTCAGTAGGACGTGGTTTCGTCAGCCTGGCTTCCGGCTGTTGGAGGTTTCTGCCGGGGGAGGAGCCGTGGCCGAGGGGTGCAGTGTCTCTGTCCGTTCCTCCCTGCCGCCTCCGTGTTCCTTTTTATCTCCATTGCATGTCCCTGTGTCGCTCTCTGCCCCACACACTCTCCCCTCGTCCCAGCCGCTCTGTCACTGTATGTGAATGCCTGTCGCTCTCTCCGTCCCGGTGCTGCTTGGAGGGGAGGGGAGTGTTTTGGGAAGTGGGGTTGGGTCTGCACCATGTGACTTCTCTCCCCCCCCCCCCCCCCGCCGCTGCCGGCCCTTTAAATCCCCGGCCCTGGGGCGGGCCAGCTGGGGGTGGGGTTGGGGGAGGAAGGCTCAGTCCGTCACCGATCACACCAGCCGCAGTTGTGATTAACCCTGTGTGTGCCAAAGTACGTGGTGCAGACAGGGCTCCCCCTTTTTCAAAAAAAAAACTTTTGATAAATATTTTTCAAAGTGCGGTGAATTCAAGACTAGCTAGTTGCAGGATGATATTTGGTGCTTGGCTCTTAAATCTCCTTGATGGAGAAATCAGACATTCACTGGGCCAAAACTGGTGCGAACAGCCTTAGCAACACTGATGAAAATCCATACCCTTTTGAGGGCAAACTGAATATTTCCTTCCTGTTACACCGCTGGCGTTTAGGGCAACAACGGTTCTCTGGCGGGGTTCAGGGCTTCCTCACGGTTTTCACTCCTGTCAGTCATGCAAGTCCCGGGTGGAGACTCGGGAATACCGTCACACTCAGATGTAGAAGGATTTTTCCTTGTTGTTCCCGTAACAGTTTTGTTTGACCAGTCAGGGTTGTTGGCCCTGAGCTGAACCCCCCAACCTGGAGGACTGATGGACCGCTGACCTCTCCCCTTTGACCTGTTTGGCATGGGTGACCCGAAGCCCTGACTGCAGCCAACATCGCTGTCCAGGTCATGGAGACACACTGGCGTCCAAACCCTACGATAGGTTGTTGTCCTCTTGGAGGAAACCGGATACCCAGGTTAATAATTTCCAATGCAATGAGAAAGTGTGTTTGGTGATTCAACGTTGTATTTGCGTGAGCTGATGTTTGGAAAACAACCTGTCCTTAAAATATGAACATTCATTCATTTAGCATCCAAACCGATCGCTTTCCATAGAAGTAGCACATCTAATAGGCAAGGTTCCCTGAAGTAACTGATATTAGATGCTTTGTGCTTTGGGGGTACTGGGGCCAAAGGAGTGGCAGAGTGGGGCACTGTGAATCTTCATAACTACAGCTATTGCTCTGGACTCTGCTCCCCTCGCCCCTCCCTACTCTCCAGCTCACAGCGACTGGCCATGTGTCCTGAGCGGATGCTCCTCACACCAGTCGCACATCTCTGACTGGCCAGTCACCCCACATCCGTCTCCTTCGCCCAGGAGCAGAGGCCTCACTGTATCCTCCCCACCCCCAGTACCATGGCTCCCCTCCAGCACAGTTCCCCTCCGCCCAGCAAACACGCACTCCTCGTGGGTCCCCCATTGAGTTTGGAAGAGTCGGGCTCATTGTAGATGTGTGAATGTGCCGAAATATCGTAAATGTTTCAATCACCCAGACTCGCCAGTAGTTGTTCATGACTTTGGTAAATATATATCACCTGAAAACACATCTCAGTGCATGCGAGCACAGGAGAGAGGGGAGAGGGAAATGGAGGGAGAGGTGGGGGAGGGGCAGAAGCATTGAAAATACCTCCTGACTCTGTGCCAAGCAATCGGTTGTTTCCCTTTAAACAGTTAAATCACTTGGTTGTCACTTTGGCCGAGCGAGCTCTCCCGGTCAAAAATACCTTGAGTGGGATTTAACTTGTATTCCAAGAGTCAGTAGTCGAGGCCATCACCACTTCATCCCCAGTGGAGATGTGACTTAGGTAACCAGTGTAGGGTACATTATGAGGGAACCAATGTTAGGTTTTGTGCCTTCAAAACATGAAAGTATTTCAAAGGAAGATATGGGAGTCCAGGAAGGTGGGTCGAACTTTGTGTTTAAGAGAGGTTGTTTTGTGGCAGCAGTATAGTACAAGGCATAAATATGCTACAAAAAATTAGTTCAGGAGAGGCAGAGTGGGGTAGTGTTCATGTCCACTCAGAAAGCTGATGGTGGAAGGGAAGAAGCTGTTTTGAGAATGTGCCTTCAGGCTCCTGTACCCCCCCCCCCCCCCCCCACCGATGGCAGCAGTGAGAAGGGGACACGGGGGTCTGTAATGATGGATGCCGCCTTTTTGAGGCACCACCTACTGAAAGTGTCCTGGCATGGAGGGTTGTTCCCGTGAAGGAACAGGCTGAGTGTGTAACCCTCGGGCAGCCTCCTGTCACCCTGTTCACTGGCGCCTCCGCAACAACCCGTCAGAATACTCTCCACCAAGAGCAGGGTAGGGTTGAGGTGATGGACTTGCCCGTGTCTATGGATGGGGCTGGTCAGGGGTGGGGGGAGTCACCAGTGCTCCTGTTTCAAAATCACGTGGGACATCAGCTCTCGCACAGTCTGAATAGGTGTAGAGCTTCATAGTCACAGAGAACAGAAACAGGCCATTCGGCCCAACTCTTCCATTCCAGCCAATATATGCCCACCTGAACTAGTTGCACTTGTCTGCATTTGGTCCGTAACATTTCCTGTCTTGGGGCACATGGTAACGTAGTGATGTAATTACAGCTCAGGGGCATCAGAGTTCAACTCCGAAGCTGTCTATAAGAAGTTTGTACATCCTTCCTGTGAGCCCGTGGGTTTCCTCCCGCAGTCCAAAGGGTAATATTAGGCCAGGGTTAAATAGGTGTCTCGCTGGGCTGCAGGAGGCTGTTCCGTGGATTATCTGTAAACTGGCAGCTTGTTCCATATGCCTCCCCCCACCCTCCATGTGAAAAAGTTACCCCTCAGATCCCTTTTCAAATCTTCCCTCTCCCACCTTTAAACCTATGCCTTCTGGTTTTAGACCCCGAGCCTGGGAAAAGGACTGTGATCTTTTAAGATGTCAATAGGTTGAAAGACTACAGAGAAAATTTACAGGGATGTTGTCAGGACTGGAAGTCCTGAGTTATAAGGAAGTATGAATAGGTTAGAACTTCATTTCTTGGAACTTAGAAGATTGAGGGGAGATTTGATGGAGGTGTACAAATTATGAGGGGTATAAATAGGGTAAATGCAAGCAGGCTTTTTCCACTGAGGTTGGGTGGATCTATAACTGGAAGTCATCTGTTACGGGTGAAAGGTGAAAAGTTTAAGGGGAACTCAGAGGGTGGTGAGTGTGTGGAAAGAGTTGCCAGCGCAAATGGTGCATGCGTGCGTGATTTCGTCGTTTAGAAGTTTGGATAGGTACACGGATGGTAAGGGTATGGTCTTGGTGCATGTCAATGGGAGAAGGCAGGTTAAGTGGTTTGTCACGGACTAGATGGGCTGAAGGGCCTGCTTCTATGACCATTCCCCTCATCTTTACCCTCATGCCTTTATAAACATTTTTACAGCCATTGCAGACAGGAAGTGAAGTACGTAGATTATAGATCAGGTGCCAAGTTTGACAGCTGTGGAGAATGAAATTTAGTCTCAACAACTGATGCATTTTGGAAATGCAGAAGACATAATCTTTTTCCCAGGGAGAGCCTACTGCAAACGAGAGGGCGTAGATCAGAGGTGAGAGGTTTAAGAGGGATGTCAGTAGGGTCGGATTGGGTGAAGAGCACGTTTCCATGCTGTGTGACCCTCAGCCTCTGATGCTCCGGGACAAACACTTGCAGCTCATCCAGTCTCGTGTTTCCTCAGTACACAACTCCTCCAGTCCAGGGTAACACCCCTTGTGAATGCAGACGCTAGAATCAAGAACAGTAAGCCTAATGGCTGGAGGAACTCGGCAGGTCAGGCAGCATCTGTGGAGGGAATTAGACAGTCGGTGTTTCAGGGCAAGACTTTTCTTCTGTTCTACACCCTTTCTGTCTCAATCCTGTGTCGAACAGCCTCAATGCAGAAACTCTGGCTTTGGGATTTTGGCTTCCAGCACTTTCTCTTTGTTGGAAATGCATTGGGAATGATATCTCCTGAATTACCAAGGAAACCCTGAAAAGCGTTTATTTATTTATTGAAATACACCATGACACAGGCCCTTCTGGCCCTCTAAGTGTACTGCCCAGCAACCCCCCCCCCCCCCCCCCCGATTTAACCCCAGCCTAACCACAGGACAATTTACAATGACCAACTAACCAACCAGGCAGTACGTCTTTGGACTGTGGGAGGAAACCCACGCGGTCAAGGGGAGAATGTACAAACTCTCTACATGCAATGGCAGGAATTGAACCTGGGTCACCAGCACAGTAAAGCATTGTGCTAATCACGACACTACCGTGCCTGCCATTGGGAAGACAGCTCCCAACTTATGGAGGGCTAGTGTTCCTGGAAAGCATTGTGTGAATTATAAAGGCCAGGGCAAAAATCCAAACAGGAATGTCATCATGGTGTATTCTTGTGCACAGACATAGGGGGTGCTTGTACGACATTATGGTGCAGTGAGGTCACTCCCGAGCTCGGGCGCTCTGTGTGTGTGTGTGTGTGCATGATCTTCATGCGGCTTAGTGGGGTTCCCCAGCTGCTCCCGTTTTCCTTCCCTCGTCTCAGAGCTGAACGGAGAGTTCAGGGAGCGTACTGCCAGGGGGTGGTGGTAAAAGGCATTTGTGGGGTGAATGGTCCATTCCTTGTAGCATATTCCAGAGGGTTTTTCCAGAGAGAAGGGTCAGGAAGTAGGGAGGGAGCATGAACGGAGTGGTCAGTGCCAAGAAATGGGATCAGTGTAGGTGGGTCAGCATGGGTGTGATGGGATGAATGGCCTGCACTTGTGCCTGTAACTGGCAGAAGCACAGTGACTTTCAGGGTCTTAACCTGATGCAGCAGCGTCACGACAGCCTTTATCTCCCCACCCATTGTTTGATTTCACTAAAGCTTTCGGAAGCTTCTCCCCCACCCCACTCCCCACCCCTTATTCCCTGCTCTGCGGTTTTCCGTTCTGTCAGCAGAGTTTTGAGCGCGTGTGGGTCTGTGTGACGCGGCCGCAGGTTTCCGACCCTGTGAGACTGTGTGTAATTGTTCCAGAGCGAGCAGGAACCAGTTCCTGAGTGTTCATCGTTCGGACTTCCTGTCCGAGGCACGGTTCCTTCCGTTCCAGGCTGAAGAGAGCCCCTGGTTCCTGCCAGATGTACCAAGCACAGACACTCCAGCCACTGAAGCCTGATACCTCCTTTATCTCATTTCCGGAGCAGGGCAACATTTTAATGTTTACTCTGTTCTAAGTTTGAACCTTTGTGTCGTGATCCTTGACAGAACAGCTGGCAAACCCATTAAACCCACGAGCATCAGCCTCTTGTTGTGTGTTAATAATTCAGCTTCCTCCTCCACTGTGACCTCCTCTCTCCTAGCATCCTGTATTAACTGTCTGTAACCTCGCTGACGTTAATCCAGCTCCCTCACACCGTCCCTCAGTGACCCCTCTCCCTAGTGCACTGTGTCACCGATTGTATCCCCACTGACGTTGATCCAGTTCCCTCACACTGTCCCTCAGTGACCCCTCTCCCCCAAGGCCCTGTGTCACTGATTGTATCCCCACTGACACTAATCCAGCTCACTGTCCCTCAGTGACCCCACTCCCCCAACGCCCTGTGTCCCTGACTGTAACCCCACTGACGTTAATCCAGGTCCCACACCATCCCTCAGTGATCCCTGTCCCCCAACACCGTGTCACTCTGTAACCCCACTGACGTTAATCCAACTCCCTCACACCGTCCCTCAGTGACCCCTCTCCCCATGCCCTGTGTCCCTGACTGTAACCCCACTGACGTTAATCCAGGTCCCTCACACCACCCCTCAGTGACCCCTCTCCCTAGTGCACTGTGTCCCTGACTGTAACCCCACTGACGTTAATCCAGGTCCCTCACACAGTCCCTCAGTGACCCCTCTCCCCCAACACCGTGTCACTGTCTGTATCCCCACTGACACTAATCCAGCTCACTGTCCCTCAGTGACCCCTCTCCCCCAACACTGTGTCACCGATTGTATCCCCACTGACACTAATCCAGCTCACTGTCCCTCAGTGACCCCTCTCCCCCAACGCCCTGTGTCCCTGACTGTAACCCCACTGACGTTAATCCAGGTCCCTCACACTGTCCCTCAGTGACCCCTCTCCCCCAACACCCTGTGTCCCTGACTGTAACCCCACTGACGTTAATCCAACTCCCTCACACCGTCCCTCAGTGACCCCTCTCCCCATGCCCTGTGTCCCTGACTGTAACCCCACTGACGTTAATCCAACTCCCTCACACCATCCCTCAGTGACCCCTCTCCCCCAACGCCCTGTGTCACTGACTGTATCCCCACTGATGTTAATCCAGGTCCCACACCATCCCTCAGTGACCCCTCTCCCCCAACACCGTGTCACTCTGTAACCCCCCTGACGTTAATCCAGCTCCCTCACACCGTCCCTCAGTGACCCCTCTCCCCAACACCGTGTCACCGATTGTATCCCCACTGACACTAATCCAGCTCCCTCAACTGTCCCTCAGTGACCCCTCTCCCTAGTGCACTGTGTCACCGATTGTATCCCCACTGACGTTGATCCAGTTCCCTCACACTGTCCCTCAGTGACCCCTCTCCCCCAAGGCCCTGTGTCACTGATTGTATCCCCACTGACACTAATCCAGCTCACTGTCCCTCAGTGACCCCACTCCCCCAACGCCCTGTGTCCCTGACTGTAACCCCACTGACGTTAATCCAGGTCCCACACCATCCCTCAGTGATCCCTGTCCCCCAACACCGTGTCACTCTGTAACCCCACTGACGTTAATCCAACTCCCTCACACCGTCCCTCAGTGACCCCTCTCCCCATGCCCTGTGTCCCTGACTGTAACCCCACTGACGTTAATCCAGGTCCCTCACACCATCCCTCAGTGACCCCTCTCCCTAGTGCACTGTGTCCCTGACTGTAACCCCACTGACGTTAATCCAGGTCCCTCACACTGTCCCTCAGTGACCCCTCTCCCCCAACACCGTGTCACTGTCTGTATCCCCACTGACACTAATCCAGCTCACTGTCCCTCATTGACCCCTCTCCCCCAACGCCCTGTGTCCCTGACTGTAACCCCACTGACGTTAATCCAACTCCCTCACACCATCCCTCAGTGACCCCTCTCCCCCAACGCCCTGTGTCCCTGACTGTAACCCCACTGACGTTAATCCAGTTCCCTCACACCATCCCTCAGTGACCCCTCTCCCCCAACGCCCTGTGTCACTGACTGTATCCCCACTGATGTTAATCCAGGTCCCACACCATCCCTCAGTGACTCCTCTCCCCCAACACCGTGTCACTCTGTAACCCCCCTGACGTTAATCCAGCTCACTCACACTGTCCCTCAGTGACCCCTCTCCCCCAACACCGTGTCACTGTCTGTAACCCCCCTGATGTTAATCCAGCTCCCTCAGTGTTCCTCAGTGACCCCTCTCCCCCAACACCGTGTCACTCTGTAACCCCCCTGACGTTAATCCAGCTCACTCACACTGTCCCTCAGTGATCCCTCTCCCCCAACACCGTCACTGTCTGTAACCCCCCTGATGTTAATCCAGCTCACTGTCCCTCAGTGATCCCTGTCCCCCAACACCGTGTCACTCTGTAACCCCACTGACGTTAATCCAACTCCCTCACACCGTCCCTCAGTGACCCCTCTCCCCCAACACCGTGTCACTGACTGTATCCCCACTGACACTAATACAGCTCCCTCACACAGTCCCTCAGTGACCCCTCTCCCCCAACACTGTGTCACTGATTGTATCCCCACTGACACTAATACAGCTCCCTCACACAGTCCCTCAGTGACCCCTCTCCCCCAACACTGTGTCACTGATTGTATCCCCACTGGCACTAATACAGCTCCCTCACACAATCCCTCTGTGTCTCCTCTCCCTCAGCACCCTGTGTCCCTGACTGTATCCCCCCGACGTTAATCCAGCTCCCTCACACTGTCCCTCAGTGACCCCTCTCCCTAGTGCACTGTGTCACCGATTGTATCCCCACTGACACTAATCCAGCTCACTGTCCCTCAGTGACCCCTCTCCCCCAACGCCCTGTGTCACTGTCTGTATCCCCACTGACGTTAATCCAGGTCCCACACCGTCCCTCAGTGACCCCTCTCCCCCAACGCCCTGTGTCCCTGACTGTAACCCCACTGACGTTAATCCAGGTCCCTCACCATCCCTCAGTGATCCCTGTCCCCCAACACCGTGTCACTCTGTAACCCCCCTGACGTTAATCCAACTCCCTCACACCGTCCCTCAGTGACCCCTCTCCCCCAACACCGTGCCACTCTGTAACCCCACTGACGTTAATCCAGGTCCCACACTGTCCCTCAGTGACCCCTCTCCCCCAACGCCCTGTGTCCCTGACTGTAACCCCACTGACGTTAATCCAGGTCCCACACCATCCCTCAGTGACCCCTCTCCCCATGCCCTGTGTCACGGACTGTATCCCCACTGACGTTAATCCAGCTCCCTCACACCGTCCCTCAGTGACCCCTCTCCCTAGTGCACTGTGTCACCGATTGTATCCCCACTGACACTAATCCAGCTCACTGTCCCTCAGTGACCCCTCTCCCCCAACGCCCTGTGTCCCTGACTGTAACCCCACTGACGTTAATCCAGGTCCCTCACACTGTCCCTCAGTGACCCCTCTCCCCCAACACCGTGTCACTGTCTGTATCCCCACTGACACTAATCCAGCTCACTGTCCCTCATTGACCCCTCTCCCCCAACGCCCTGTGTCCCTGACTATAACCCCACTGACGTTAATCCAGCTCCCTCACTGTCCCTCAGTGACCCCTCTCCCCCAACACCGTGTCACTCTGTAACCCCACTGACGTTAATCCAGCTCACCGTCCCTCAGTGATCCCTGTCCCCCAACACCGTGTCACTGTCTGTAACCCCCCTGATATTAATCCAGTTCCCTCACACTGTCCCTCAGTGACCCCTCTCCCTAGTGCCCTGTGTCACCGATTGTATCCCCACTGACACTAATCCAGCTCACTGTCCCTCAATGACCCCACTCCCCCAACGCCCTGTGTCCCTGACTGTAACCCCACTGACGTTAATCCAGGTCCCACACCATCCCTCAGTGATCCCTGTCCCCCAACACCGTGTCACTCTGTAACCCCCCTGAAGTTAATCCAGCTCCCCACACTGTCCCTCCGTGACCCCTCTCCCCAACACCGTGTCACTGACTATCCCCACTGACGTTAATCCAGCTCTCTTACATCACCCCTTAGTGACCCCTCTCCCCCAGCCCTGTGTCACTGACTGTAACCCCCCCAATGTCAATCCAGTTCTTTCACAGTGTTTTTCAGTGACCCCTCTCCCCAACATCCTTTGTCACTGTCTGTAACTCCTTGTACACCAAAGAAGATGCTTGGTGCCGCTCTGGCAGGCCACTGAATTGTGAAGTACAGGCAGTGTTGCAATCAGCTCGCTGTTGCAATGCGGAACAATGTTGTAATCGGGGTATGGTGTTGTAATTGGGCCACCGTGTTGCATTGAACTTTCTGATGGGTAACTCGGGAATAAGTTAATTCTGTACCTCTCATTACCCTCGGGCTGAATGGGAAACTTCCCCACAGCTAACACTTGAGGCAAGGCCAGGACTCTCTCCCTCCAGTCTAATTTTTTATTAACCTCACGAATTGGCCACTTACAGTCATCCCTGACTAACCCTGATTCAAGGGGCTGTGTATGTATATGTCTGTGTCAGTGGTGTAGTTGTATGGCACCTGGACTTCGGAGTAAGCGGTCCTGGGTTCTGATCTGGCTGACTCCTTGCACACTTTCCAACCAAGCAACTCAGCCTTGTGGAAAAACTGATAAAACGCTAAAACGACAAAGTTGCCGCCCAATGCACCAGACAAGGTGCGGGGAGGAACTAGTATGTAACTGGAGTCACATGCTTGGAAAGTGTGGTGGGAGATTTTCCTCACCTCTGCCCCACTCCCCTCCCACCAGGCCTCAGTGAACCAGTATTTTCATCTAGGAGGCCTATGGCAAAGGCTCTTCTGTCCTCATCATGGCAACCATCGGGCACAGTGAGTGAATGGCCGAATTCTGCTCCTGTGTCTCACCACAAGACCATAAGCTGTAGGAGCTGAATTTGGCCATTTGGCCCATCAAGTTGCACTGCCTTTTCATCATGGCTGATCCAATTTTCATTTCAGCCCCAATCTCCTGCCTTTGCCCTGTATCCCTTCATGCCCTGACCAATCAAGAATCTATCAACTTCTGCCTTAAATATACAAAAAGGCTTGGCCTCCACAGCTGCCTGTGGCAAAAACATTCCACAGATTTGTTCTCTCGCTAAAGAAATTCCTCCTCATCCCCGTTCCAAAAGAACGCCCCTCTATTCTGAGGCTGCGTCCTCTGGTCTCCTCCAACATTCTCTCCCCATCCACTGTCTCTAGGCCTTTCACAATTTGATAGGTGTCAATGAGGTCACCCCTCATTCTTCTGAATTCTAGTGAATACAGAGGTCCAGAGCCATCAAAGACTCTTCATATGACAATCTGTTCAATCCTAGAACCATTTTCGTGAACATCCTTTGAACCTGCTCCAGTTACAGCACATCCTTCATTAGGTAAGGGGCCCAGACTGCCCACAATACTCCAAGTGAGACCTCACCAGTGCTTTATAAAGTCTCAACATTACATCCTTGCTTCCTTGTTCTAGACCTCTCGAAAAGAATGTAACATTCTATTTGCCTTCCTCAACACAGGCACAACCTACAAGTTAACCTTTTGGAAATCCTGCACAAGGACTTCCAAGTCCCTTTGCACCTCAGTTTTTTTGTATTTTCACTCCATTTAGAAAATAGTCTACCCTTTCATTTCTTCTACAAAGTGAATGACCACACACTTCCCAGCACTGTCGTCTATCTGCCCATTTGCCCATTCTCCTGATCTGTCTGTCCTTCTGTAGCCTCTCCAATTCCGCAAACTACCTGCCCCTCCACGTGTCTTCATATCGTCTCCAAACTTCGCAACAAAGCCATTAATTTCATCATCCAAACCACTGACATATAACGTTAAAAGCTTTGGTCCTAATACAGACCCCTGTGGAACACCACTGGTCACCGGCAGCCGACCAGGAAAGGCTCCCTTTATTCCCACTCTTTGCCTCCTGCCAGTCAGCCACTGCTTTATCCATGCTAGAATCTTTCCTGTAACACTTGTAGCTTGTTAAGCAGCCTCATGTGTAACACCTTGTCAAAGGCCTTCTGAAAATCCAAGTACACAACATCAGTCAATTCTCCTTTGTCTATCCTGCTTGTTATTTCTTCCAAAAATTCCAAAAGATTTGTCAAGCAAGATTTTGCTTTGAGGAAACCATGCTGACTACAGCCTATTTCATCACGTGTCTCCAAGTACTCTGACACCTCATCCTTAATAACCGACTCCAACATCTTCCCAACCACTGAGGTCAGACGAACTGGCCTCCTTTCCTTTCTGCAGCCTCTCTCCCTTCTCGAAGAGTGGAGTGACATTTGCAATTTTCCAGTCTTCCAGAACATTCCTGGATCTAGTGATTCTTGAAAGATCATTACTAAAGCCTCAACAATCTCTTCAGCCACCTCTTTCAGAACCCTGAGGTGTACACCATCTGGTCCAGGTGACTAATCTACCTTCAGAACTTTCAGTTTCCCAAGTATCTTATCTCTAGTAATGGCAACTTCATACACTTCATGACCCCTGATACCTGAAACTTCCAACATACCGTTCGTGAAGACTGACACAAAATACTTATTCAGTTAGTCCACCATTTCCTTGTCCCCCACCCTACCTCTCCAGCACCGTTTTCCAGTGGTCCAATATCTACTCTTGCCTCTCTTTTATACTTTATGTATCTAAAGAAACTTTTGGTATCCTCTTTGTTGTTATTGGCTAGCTTACTTCATATTCCATTTTTACCTGCTTAATGACTTTTTAGTTGTCATCTGTTTGTTTTTAAAAGCTTCCCAATCCTCTAACTTCACAGTTTTTTTTTTGATCTCTTACATGCCTTTTCTCTGGTTTTTATGTTGGTTTTGATTTCTCTTATTAGCCACGGTTGTGTCGTCTTTCCTTTAGAATACCTCTTCTTTGAGATGTATACATCCCGTGCCTTCCGAATTGTTTCCAGAAATTCCAGCCATAGCTGCTCTGCCATCATCCCTGCCAGTGTTCTTTTCCAATCAATTCTGGCCAACTCATGTCTCATGCCTCTGCAATTCCCTTTATTCCATTATAATACTAATACATGTGACTTTAGCTTCTCTTTCTCAAATTTCAGGGTGAATTTGATCAAATTTGACCACTTTTACCTTAAGCTCTCTAATCAATTCTGTTGCACAACATCCAATCCAGAATAGCTGATCCTCTAGTGGGCTCAACCATGAGATGCTCTAAAATGCATCTTGTAAGCACTCCAGAAATTCCCCTTCCTGGAATCCAGCACCAACCTGATTTCCCCAACTACCTGCATATGATCTTACCTTCTACAGGTTACCCTCATCCCAGCCTATCCAGAAATCCTGCCTATCTATCTCTCATAACAAAACCCCCATCCCGGGAAATATCCACTGCACGCCCTCCCCAGACTAGTGCCTGGTGTGGGGGCTCCAGTGCACAGGATCACAAGAGACTGCAAAGGGTTGTAAACTCAGTGAGTTCCGTCATGGCCACGGCTCTCCTCACCGTCGAGGACATCTTCGAAGGTGTTGCCTCAAGACAGCAGTGTCCATCGCTAGGGACCTCCATCACCCAGGACGTGCCCTCTTCTCGTTACGACCATCAGGAAGGAGGTACAGGAGGCTGAAGGCAACAACTGAGCAACAGCTTCTTCCCTGCCACCATCAGATTTCTGAACGGTCTGTGAACACCACCTCACTGTTTGGATCTCTTTTTGTGCTACTTGTTTGCTTTCATACTTGCTATTGTAATTTTTTATGGATTGCAATGCACTACTGTGTAAAACAACATCTGTCAGTGATAATAACCAGGTTTAATATCACTGGTGTCTGTCGTAAGATTTGTAGTTATGCAACAGCAGTGCATTGCAATACATGATAATAACTGTAAATTACGACAAGTATATATTATATATAATGTTAACTAAGTTGTGCAAAAAGAGGGGAAGAAGTAGTGAGGTAGTGTCCATGGGTTCAATGTCCATACCAAAATCTGACAGCTGAAGCTGTTCCTGAATCATGAGAGTGTGCCTTCAGGTTCCTGTACCTCCTCCCCGATGGTAGCGTTAGCGTGAGAATCCAGTCTGACTTCTTTCACCGGCCTATGAAATTGTGCTAGAGCCTTTGGGAACCCTTGGATTTTACAGGGCAACCCCTCTCCTCACTACACCAGTTGCCTGAATGAGTCCCCTGAAGTACATCGCTTGTTCCACTCGGTGCATTTATTCTGTTCATGAGAGACACCTGCTTTACACAGTGCCCACGTATCAGGTACACTGTACACCTCCTTATTGCAAGTATCTAATCAGCCAATCATGTGGCAGCAACTCAATGCACAAAAGCATGCAGACATGATCAAGAGGTTCAGACCAAACATCAGAATGGGGATAAAATATGATATGATTGACTTTGACCAGGGAATGATTGTTGGTTCCTGATGGGGTGGTTTGAGTATCTCAGAAACTGCTGATCTCCTGGGATTTCATGCCCAAAAACATCCAGTTCTGTGGGTGAGAACACCTTGTTAATGAGAGAGGTCAGAGGAGAATGGCCAGACGGTTCAAGCTGACAGGAAGGTGGCAGTAACTCGGGTAACCAGGTGTTATAACAGTGGTGTGCAGAAGGGCATCTCTGAACACACAACAAATGGAGCCTTGAAATGGACAGGCTACAGCAGCAGAAGCCCACAAACATACACCCAGTGGCCACTTTATTAGGTACAGAAGGTACAAGATAAAGTGGCCACTGACAGTAAGTATACTGAAGAGCCTAGATCAGGGGTTTCCAACTCCGGGCTCATGGACCTTTTGGTTAATGATAGGGGTCCACGGCACAAAAAAGGTTTGGGCATGCCTGTTCTACCTGGAGCGTGAGGGTTCTAAACCTCCTGTCCAATGGTAGTAATGAGAAGAGGGCATGTCCCGGAGTGTGAGGGTTCTTGATGTTGGGCTGCTGTCTTTTCGGTCGTACAAGATGGACGGTGGGAATCTTCCACTCCACTCCACTCCACTCCACAGCCCAGCCATCCCTGAGGGATTGTTGGGGCTGGCATTTGTCAGAGGTTGAGGGGGGTATTTACAGGAACCTGAGGGAGAGCAACTTCTTCAACCAGAGGGTGGTCCATATTTAGAAGAGACTAAGGCAGGTACAATAACGATGTTTAGAAGATATTTGGACAGGTATATGAGTAGGAAAGGTTGCAAGGGTTCCCAACCTGGGGTTTACGCGCCCCTCGATGACGGTGTAGGACCATAGCTTTAAAAAGATTAGGAATCTCTGGGACGTTAGAGGGTTATGGGCCCAGTGCTGGCAGCTGGGAGCAGCTTAGATGAGAAACCCAGCTGGTCTGTTTCTGCGCTCCATGACACCAGTGAACCAATGGGAAATAAGAAACCAAAGCAGGAGTAGGCCATTCAGCCCATCTTCATCTGTACCAGCTCAGTGAGTCCTGTGAGTGATCTTTGACCTCACTACTGATTTCCATTTCCCTTAATACCTGAAAATACATTCAAAAAATTCCACATGTGAGGCTACTCAATCAGTTCATCTCCAGAGGGGAGGGAGTTCTGAGGGTTCACTGCTCCTTGAGTGAGGAATCGCTGTCAGGTTGACCAGACCATGACTCCTGGTCTAGAACAGTCCAGCCTGGGGGAGCATCATCTCCAGCTTAGGTGGAAATGACGATATCCCCAGTCTCAGGTTGACCAGACCATGACTCCTGGTCTAGAACAGTCCAGCCTGGGGGAGCATCCTCTCCAGCTTAGGTGGGCATCTTGGTCGGCAAGGGAGAGTTAGTCCTTGTTTCCATGCCGTCTGACTGCTAAGCCACAGGCTGGAGGGGAAACCAAGGTCTGACTTGAGCAGAGTGAGTCGCGATGATGTGTGGAAGGCCAGTAACAAACTTTACAGTGGGAATCTAGAGTCAGAAGCACTGAGACACCCTTTGACCCAGCCAGACCACGGAGCGCCCACTCACTCTAACCCTACCCCTGTCTCATAACCCGAGCCCAATGTGTATAATCACATGGATGTAGTGGCGTGAGTCAGATCAGGTACAAGAGGACCTGCTGTGCTGTGCCATTCAGTAACTGTAACATAACCAAGCAGTGCTGGCAAATAGAACAGATGTTTACAGCATCAGTGATCGCAACAAATGCCACACAACAGTCACTAAATTAGTCAGCTTTTGAATAATGAATGATCTTTTTCTCTGAAACTGTGTCACTGGGATGAAATAAAGAGTGGGTGGGTGGAGGGGGGGAGAGATGCCTTGTCACAAGCCTGTCTTGGATTCCCCCTTCATCTGAGGTCACTTCCTGATTCGGGTTGGCTCCCTGCTCACCGATTGGCTGGCTGCCCACCCTCCGCTCTGTGTCACAAGCCGTTGTTGTTGGTTACCTGTGAAATTCCCTGTTGTCAGCCGGCCTGAGTCAGACTTACCAGATTTATTTTTTTTTGAAACGTGATTTGCCTCGACCTTTACGGTCGGGGCCAAGTGAGTTTTGCTTCCGAGAAGATGGGGATGGGGAGGTGAGGTTTTTGAGGGAAGGGGGGAAAGGGCGTTTGATTCTCGTAAATGTCCCAGAGAGAGAGAGTAAGAGAGAAGGGAGAATGGGATAGAGAGAGAGAGAGAAGAGACAGAGGGAAAAGAGGGATTGGGGAGAGGGGGAGAGTGCATTTTAACAGCACTCTGAGGACCAGGTACGAGTCTCTCTCTCTCTCTCTCTCTCTCTCTCTCTCGCTGCATTGCTGGGACAGAAGGTTAAAGCTTTCCTAGACCAGGAGCCCTGTTTTCTTTTCTCAAGTAGTGAAGAGGGTGCTCAAGGTAGGATGGGGGGTGGGGGAGCAGAGTGAGTCAGCCCTCTCCTCATCCATGCAGAGATCTGGAGCACCCTATCAGGGACAGGCCATTACGCTGCCCTGGTGACGCTGCCTCCGGCCAACTAGTTGGCCGGCACTGCGGGCTGGGAGGGTGAGGTGGTCTGGGTGAGTGATAGGCAAACTGGGGAAGAAAGGGTAAACCAGGCGGTGGAAGGGGAACTGGTGCCCTCTAGTGGTTGGAGGTAGGAGTGCGTGGCCAGGCGGATGGATGTACCAGCGGAGGCTGCGCCTGTCATCGGGGTGAAGCTGGGCAGAGCAGAGTGTGCGGCCGAGGAGGAGCCCCGAGACAGTTTGCCAGACTCCCTCCTGCTAACGCTGCCCCTCCCGTCCATAAACCTCTGCTGCTGTGTACACTCTTCAGAGAGCTCCAGTCTGTATATAGGGGTCGGCGTCTCCCTTACCTGGGAGCAAGCTGGAGCTCTGCCAGTGGGAAAATTATTGGAGTGGGGAGGTGGCTTTAAGTTTCTCAAACCAGAATCAGGTTTATTGTCACTGACATTAATGGTGAAATTTGTTGTTTTTGTGACAGCAGGGTAGTGCAGGTACACATGTTACTGTACATTACAATGGCGTACCCAGGGAGTGTTCAGGGAATGTGATGGTGCAGGGGAATTTGCTTGCCCTGTTCTCCTCATCCCATGGCTTTAAAAGGATCTTCTGTTCTCCCCGCCAGTGAGTTTTGCCAGAGAGACCAGAAGAGCGCAGCTGATTGGTTGAAGGAGTCGTGCAAACTGAGCTTCGATTGGCCACCAGGAGTGTCTGTCAGCTCCGGTAGGTAAAGCTGGTGGAGTGTGAGAGATGGGGGCTGAGCTGGGTGAAGAGGGTATTTGGGAGGGCCTCTGCCACACCCCACTCTGTGGCAGGACCCTACTTCTAACGTAGACCCCGGGGCTTTCACTGTCCAGTCAACCAAAGTAAGTTTATTATCAAAAGTACCATATACTACCCTGAGATTCGTTTTCTTGCACAAGAAAAAAGGGAAACAGTTGAATTTTAATAAAAGCTAGACATGGGGGAGGCTGACAATGTTCTGGTTACCCTCTCATCCCTTCTCCCCCAACCTTATGACCTGCCCATCATCTCCCTCTGGTTCCCCACCTCCTTCCCATCATTTCATGGACCATTGTTCTCCACGGCCCCTTCACCTCATTCCCCCCCATCCTCCTCCATCCACCTGCCTTACACCTCACCCGGTCTCACCTATTACCTATCCCCACATTCTTATCGTGACTTCTGCCCCCTTCCTTTCCAGTCCTGATGAAGGGTCTTGTCAAAGTTCAAAGTAAATTTATTATCAAAGACACCATACACAACCCAGAGATTAATTTTCTTGTGGGCATACTCAATAAATCTATAGAATAATAACCATCACAGAATCAGTGAAAGACTACCTAATTAGGGCCATCAACCAGAAGACAACAAACTGCAAATACAAAAAATAAATAATAATAAATAAGCAATAAATATCGAGAACATGAGATGAAGAGGTCTTGAAAGTAAGTCCATAGGTTGTGGGAACATTTCAATCATGGGGCAAGTGAGGTTGAGTGAAATTATCCCATTTGGTTGAGGGGTGATAACTGTTCTTGGACCTGGTGGTGTGAGTCCTGAGGCTCCTCTACCTTCCTGTGTATAAATGCCACCTGAGCTGTTCAGCTCCTCCAGCAGTTTCTGTGTGTTGCTCAAGATTTCCAGCATTTGAAGAATCTCGTATCTCCCCTTTAATGTCCTTGACATTATTACCTACAGTTGGAGCATTCTTGTTTAAGATGGTTTCTGTGTCAAGCACCTCCACTCCATCTGCCAAAAATGGAATTTCCCAATGGCCAACCATTTAAATTCCCATTCTGGCATGTCAATCCAGGCCTCCTCTTTTGCCACAATGAGACACTCTCTGAATATCGATTTCTCCATCTGTTAAAAATTCCCTCCCCCTCCCTTCTTCTATTCCACACACTGGCCTCTTACCTCTTCTCCCCAGCCTATCACCTCCCCCTGGGTCTCTTCCTCCTTCCCTTTCTACCGTGGTTCACTCTCCTCTCCTGTCAGGTTCCTTCCTGTCCAGCCCTTTACCTTTCCCACCCAGCTGGCTTCACCCATCACCTTCCAGCTACCCTCCTTTTCCTTCCCCCACCTTTCTGGTGCCTTCCCCCTTCTTTCTCAGTCCTGATGCAGGGTCTCGGCCAGAAACATCGACTGGTAACTCATTTTCGTAGACGCTGCCTGACCTGCCCAGCTCCTCCAGTGTTCTGTGTGAGTTGCGCTGAGAATTTGTACGGGAGCTGAGCGTGCTGTCAGATTTCCCCACAACCTGCAGGCTTCTCACATCGATTGTGGCACACACCAGTGTGTGAAGGAACTCCTCGTTCGTGTGAGGATCACAGAAACACACCTATAACTGAAGTGACATTCAAAACCTGGGAAGTGTAGGTGACCTGAAGAGGAGTGCACAAGTGACAGAGACGGAGGAGATGCTACCGATGCTCGTAATCTTGGTCAACGTGCTAGAAGATCGGCAGGTCAGGCGGCATCTGTAAACTGCTGTCGTTTTGGGAAGGTACTGGAGCCGCAAGACTCACCGACCGCCAGGTTCAGGAACGGGCAGTGATGAAGGGGAATCCACAGATGACATTTCGGGCCGACACCCCTCATCAGGTTAAAGCAAGGGTTTCCCATCTATTTTCAAGCACGGACCCCTACCATTAACCGAAGGGGTCACAGACCCCAGGTTGGAACCCCTGTCAGCGAAAGTGACACACACAAAACGCTGGAGGAACTCGGCAGTCAAGTAACATTTATGGAGGGAAATATACACTTTGGACCGAGACTCTTCATCGGTCTAAAGTGACCATGTTGGGGTTAGGAGTCTGAGAATGGAACCACACCACCGGGAAGGGAATGAGAGAGAGAGGTGGCTCGTTCAGATAGCAGTGGGGAAGAAGCTGTTCTTCCTAATGTAGCAAGCAGTGAAAGCTGTGCTATTGTTATCTCCTTCCCCATTAGGGGGAGCTGAAGATTAGGACTCCCACGTTTTTAATTCTTCAGATTACTACGTTAATCATGGCTGTCTGTGGGTTCAGTGTTCGTCGCTCCCTCCATCTCCACCCAGACTCTCAGGCGGAAAACCTGCTGGAACTCATCGGCAGCCCGTTTACGTACGTGGTTTGACTGCCATCTCATATTAGAGCGGGGAGGGCAGTGAACAGCTTGAAAATACGACACACAGTCCCCCTCATTGCAAATCTCTCTACCCCCAGGTCCGCAGAGAATGTCAACAAGGAGACTGTGTCTGACCCTGGGAGTGTGTGATGGGACAGTGTAGAGGGAGCTTCACTCTGTGTCTGACCCCGGGAGTGTGTGATGGGACAGTGTGGAGGGAGCTTCATCCTGTGTCTGATACTGGGAGTGTGTGATGGGACAGTGTGGAGGGAGCTTCATCCTGTGTCTGACCCTGGGAGTGTGTGATGGGACAGTGTGGAGGGAGCTTCATCCTGTGTCTGATACTGGGAGTGTGTGATGGGACAGTGTGGAGGGAGCTTCACTCTGTGTCTGACACTTTTTTTTTATTATTACAAAATCCTTTATTACAAATTTCGGTGCTATACAATATATACAAAACAGTGGCAAACACAATTACTGCACTACAAATAGTCAATAGACATTACACCAGAATGTTGCCATCTCTATCCACGATGGCATTTACACCCCGCGGAGCCCAACAGTCTCGAAACTCCTCCAAGGCCGCTGTGGACTGCGCGTGTTCCTTTTCAATAGTTACCCGGGCACGAACATACCCCCTAAACATTGCCAGGCAGTCTGCCCGGGGAGATCCTCCCGCCACCCATTTCCAAGACCCACGGATGGCGGATTTCGCCAGCCCCAGGAGCAAGTTGACTAGGACATCCTCATCCCTCCATGCCCCCTTCCTTACTGGATGACCATATATAAACAGGGTGGGTCTAAAATGCAGCCAGAAGTCGAGAAGCAGCCCACGCAAATATGACTGGGAGTGTGTGATGGGACAGTGTAGAGGGAGCTCCACTCTGTGTCTGACCCTGGGAGTGTGTGATGGGACAGTGTAGAGGGAGCTTCACTCTGTGTCTGACCCTGGGAGTGTGTGATGGGACAGTGTAGAGGGAGCTTCACTCTGTGTCTGACCCAGGGAGTGTGTGATGGGACAGTGTAGAGGGAGCTTCACTCTGTATCTGACCCCGGGAGTGTGTGATGGGACAGTGTAGAGGGAGCTTCACTCTGTGTCTGACCCCGGGAGTGTGTGATGGAACAGTGTAGAGGGAGTTTCACTCTGTGTCTGACCCTGGGAGTGTGTGATGGAACAGTGTAGAGGGAGCTTCACTGTGTCTGACCCAGGGAGTGTGTGATGGGACAGGGTAGAGGGAGCTTCACTCTGTGTCTGACCCAGGGAGTGTGTGATGGGACAGGGTAGAGGGAGCTTCACTCTGTGTCTGACCCAGGGAGTGTGTGATGGGACAGGGTAGAGGGAGCTTCACTCTGTGTCTGACCCTGGGAGTGTGGAGGGAGGTGTGGACAGTGTAGAGGGAGTTTCACTCTCCGTGTCTGACCGTGGGAGTGTGTGATGGGACAGTGTCGAGGGAGCTTCACTCTGTGTCTGACCCAGGGAGTGTGTGTTGGGACAGTGTCGAGGGAGCTTCACTCTGTGTCTGACCCTGGGAGTGTGTGATGGGACAGTGTCGAGGGAGCTTCACTCTGTGTCTGACCCTGGGAGTGTGTGATGGGACAGTGTCGAGGGAGCTTCACTCTGTGTCTGACCCAGGGAGTGTGTGATGGGACAGTGTGGAGGGAGTTTCACTCTATGTCTGACCCAGGGAGTGTGTGATGGGACAGTGTTGAGGGAGCTTCACTCTGTGTCTGACCCTTTCTCTCACTTTCCTGTTTGGGAGGGATCTGAAAGATGGGAATAAACAGAGGAACCAGGAGATAAAACTTGCATTTCTGATCCCTGGTTTCAGAGAGAAATTGGGAGGGAACACGATGTTGTTGTGCATGAAGGGTATTTGTTCCCTGAACTGACCCCCCATTTCACCCCTGCTGTTGCCCCCACAGACTGGATGCATCATCCGACGGAACAGGTGGGGGTACGGGCTGCCCGTGAAGCTTTCTCCGTCAGCGGCCTGGGACGGCAGCCAGGGGGCTGGGGCCCAGCTCCCCAACGACCCTGGTCTCACGGTAGCAGGTAGGAGGGTGCCAGCCAATGGGACCTTACTGTGAGTGTGGCAGATGGGGTTTTGAGGGGGCATCGGTGCAGAGGGGAATGAGGTGACGGTTTGATGGTTGAGGGGATGAGGGATTGAGGTGGGAGTCAAGGGTTCAAAGGATGAGCACAACTTGTGCTTTCTTCTTGTTGGGGAAGCAAGATGAGACAGGAATGAGATCGAGTGAATATTGAAAGTTTTAAACCTTGTTTCCCTCCCTCCCTCTCTCCCCTCTCCCCACCCTCTCACCCTCCCTCCCTGCTCCCCTCTCCCCACCCTCTCACCCTCCCTCCCCGCTCCCCTCTCCCCACCCTCTCACCCTCCCTCCCCGCTCCCCTCTCCCCACCCTCTCACCCTCCCCGCTCCCCTCTCCCTACCCTCTCACCCTCCCCGCTCCCCTCTCCCCACCCTCTCACCCTCCCTCCCCGCTCCCCTCTCCCCACCCTCTCACCCTCCCTCCCCGCTCCCCTCTCCCCACCCTCTCACCCTCCCCGCTCCCCTCTCCCCACCCTCTCACTTCCCCCATTGTCTTCTCCCCTGCCCAGGTGTTCTGCCAGTGTTGGCCAGCCCCAGTACAACTCCTACCCTCCGCACATTCCGAGCTTAGGGCTCTCTGTGAAGCCCTATGGTACATTAGGGTGAGTACCGGGGTTTGGGGTGGGAGGGGACTGTGTTACTTCCCGGGTTGCTGACTCGGACCCATTTCCCCTGGCCAAGACTGAGAGCCGACACGTCTGCGGTGGATCGGGGATGGGTTTCTACCTCACACCCTGACTGTGGGAATTCACTTGTCAGCAACCTTTGGAACCCACTCACCTGCGAGAGACCATTTCAGAAGCTCCAGGACTCGTTCAGAATCTCCAATGGCCCTCTTTCTGACATTTCCTCCTTCTTTTAAACCCATCAGCATCCCATCTCCCTTTAAGTCCAACAGGACCCCATCTCCCGCTCCATTTAAACCTGCGAGGACTCCATCGCCTGCTCCCTTTAAACAAATTGAGACCCTGTCTCCTAACTCCCTTTATACCCACCACTACGCTATTTCACGCTGCCTTTAAATCCCCCGGAAGTCATCTCCCTTTCCCTTTAAACCCACTGGGACCCAGTCTCCTGCTCCCTTTAAACCCACTGGGACCCTGTCTCCCTTTCCCTTTAAACCCACCAGAACCCCATCACGTGCTCCCTTTAATCAATTTGGGACCCCGTCTCCCATTGGGACTTCATCTTCAGCTCCCTTTAAAACCATTGAGACCCCGTCTCCAGCTCCCTCAAAACAAATCAGGACCCTGTCTCCTGCTTCATTCCCAATTATTGGCCACATCTCCCAGCTGGGATAACCCAACTCACTGGTGATACAAGGGTGGCTCCTCTCCCCCAGTGGCCAGAGGTGCATTCCTTGTGGGAGGAGAGATTTTGTTGCATGGATGTTGAGTCAAATGGATTGAATAAGCAGAAGGGTGGGGGTAGAGATAAAACTTGCGTTTCTGGTGCAGGAGTGTGAAAAAGAAGTTCTGAGGGAGGGTGAAGTTACTGCACCTGCTACTAGCAGCCCTGGTGGCAAA
Organism: Hypanus sabinus; assembly: GCF_030144855.1. NCBI lineage: Eukaryota > Metazoa > Chordata > Chondrichthyes > Myliobatiformes > Dasyatidae > Hypanus > Hypanus sabinus. The sequence goes on along the minus strand of NC_082712.1, from coordinate 78,690,506 downwards.
CCTTTCTGAGAATACCCGCCCAGGAAAAAAAAATTAAAAACTTGGTACCCAAGTACTGATAAGTACACGAGATTTCAAAGCGTATTTTCCAATGTCATGCATTCTCACAACTGTCTTGCTGGTGCCAAGCCAGTGTGAGAAATTTCCCATTAAAAACATTTCGTTGCCCTTGGGTTGTGAAAAATCATTCACTGCTTCATTTTGCAGTAAGGGTAATAATTATCCATCTTTCAACGACGGGTGGGGTTTTTAAAAATTGAGAGGCGGCAGGCACTGTATGCCACATGCCAACAGAAAGTTTTTGCGCATGCACTCTTGGGCACCAGTGCCATGGGTTTGCCACCTGGTTCTGGGGCATTATGCTTGATGCCAGTGGGAACATAAAGGGATGAGTTGGGGCTGGACGAGAGCACTAATCCCGGTCCAGTCCCTGACTGTCTGCGGGCTCTCCTCCCCACACAGGTTGCCTCGAGCACTACACAGCAAGCTAGAGAGCATCCACGGGTGCGTGCAGTCCCTGCTGCAGGAACAGCCCCAGCCCCGCGTGTGGGAGCAGCTGGGACAGATCTACGAGTCCGAGCAGGAGCTGGACGACGCCATCAAGTGCTACCAGAGCGCGGCGCGGTACGCCAGCGGTTTCAGCTACGCCGACCTCAGCAACAAGATCAGCCGGCTGCAGCAGGTGAGGGGTCGAGGGAAGGAACTGTTCGGTAGATATATCCACTCCCTGCGTTCCTGCCCGGCGGTGATGCGACCACTCAGACACATCCAACACTGCGTCGTTCGATGATGAGCTGCAGTTCTCATGAAAGTGAAGACGCTGGAGTCTCTTTACTTCAGTTTCAACCCTATCATCACATTGTAATGGGTAATCTGTCTGGTCAACACCGTCAGGTGCACCAGCTGCATTTCAGCCTGTGTGCACAGGGACTGCTTGTTGGGTGTCTGTGTGTTTATGGCAGGGATTGGCTGGGTGTGCCCATGGCTCTGTTCTCTCCGGAGAGTGGGGCATGTTCGACTGAGCCACCCCCAATCCGTTGGGGTGGGATTCCAGTGGCAGATCTACAGCCGTCGGAGGGTTGGGCTGGCGGTTGAACCATTTCACCCAGCAGATTGTGCTGTGGGACTGATGGGTTGGCTCAAGCGGTCCCCACCCTGTCCTGTGCTGCGGTTCTAACGCACCGATGTTTCTCTATTCCATCACCACCCACCCCTACCCTCTTCACCGGCAGGTCCATGTCTGGAAGCTGCACTCCAGCGCCCCCCAGAGCCGCTCCCGGGCATTGCCGCCCCTGCAGGAAGTCTGGAGTTTGTTACAACAGGTAAGGTTTCTCCCCCCTACTCTCCACCCCCCCCCCCACTGCCCTCCCTCCCCATCCTGTAGAATCTCTGCTGAAGCCCGTTGGAACAACTGCCTGCATCACAATGGGCCCCACAGTACATAGGGGTTAGTGCAACATTATTACAGCTCGGGGAGTCAGAGTTCGGAGTCCAGTCCTGGCATCCTCTATAAGGAGTTTGTGCGTGGGTTCAGTTTCCTCCCACAGTCCAGTGAGGGAAAGGGTAGGGTAATTGGTATTTGTAAATTGTCCCGTGGTGAGGATAGGATTGAGTTGGGGGTTGTCGGGGCTGGGGTGGCACGATTTGGAGGGCTGGATGTGCCTACTGTACACTCTGTCAATAAATAAACAAATTCATCCCTCACTCTCTTTCCATTCCCTTCTCCACTCTTTATCCATCTCCATTTCAACAACCCTCTGTTTCCCCTCCCTTTGCTCTTCATCTCCCTTTTTCTCATTTCCCCTCCACTCCTTACCCCCATTCCCATCCCACTCCTCTCCTCTTGGTCCCCCTCCCCTCTATCTGTCCCTACTTCCCCATTACCCTCCCCCCTCTCTCCCTCTCCTGTTCCCCTTCCTTTCCCCCTCTGCTCTCCTCCCCATTCCTCTCCTCCCCCTCTCCCTTTCTGCTCCTGTCCTCTGCACTGATCCCCACTCCACCTCCCCTCTCCCTCCTCCCTCCTGATTTTCCACCCCTGCCTCCCTCCCCACTCCTCCTCTGCCCTCCGCACCCTCCTCCGTGCAGAAGAGAAGCTACAACGCCAAGAACGGCTGTCAGCTGAAGAGACCAGGGGGTCCTGCAGACCACTGCTCTCCTCCTCCCACTCCCTCACCCTCCCTACACCAGGCCGCCTGGCCCTCGCACGGCAGCGAAGTTCCGAACCCAGTGAAGAGACGGCGAAGCGCGAGCCCGGACCATGCACCAAGTCACCAGGTACTGGGAGTGCCCGTAGTTCACCAGGGGCGGAGGGATCCCGAGCATGGTGGCACTAGAAAACGGTTAATTCAAATACTGTATTTTTAGGAGGGGTAGGAGGTGTTGTAAATGGGGCCCAATTCAATGGTCACATGGTCAGTACAGACAAGATGGGCCGAAGGGCCTGGTTATGTTCCTGTGTCGAATGGTCTAATGGAATGTCAGCATGGGAATGGGAAGGGAGGGGGTGCAGACGCCTGACAGTGGGAGCTGCTTACGGTCGCCCGGAACGTGCGGAGGGTGATCGGAGTTTCACTGGTCGCTGCAGCAGAAATCTGTTCACTGGCCACAGGGCCATGCGGAGTCAGCAGGTCTCGTGTTCCTCCCAGGGGTGGAGAACCTGTGACTACCCAAGGGACCTGACCCAGCAAGTGTGTCAGGGACACCAGGGGACTCAGCCTCAGAGATGAATCTGGAATTCATTGCCATAGGCAGCCGGGAAGACCAAGTCATTGGGTGTAATTAAGACAGAGGTTGATAGATTCTTCGTTAGTGAAGGCATCAATGGTTACAGGGGAGGTCTGAGAATGGGATAGAATGATGGAGCTGCTCAATGGGCCGAATGCTCTTGGACCACCTCCTTCAGGGGCCATGTTTTCAAACCGTCCAATCAACACAGTAACTTGGTGCTGTGTGTAGCCCCGACCCGCGTGGCACGTGGGACGCGCACCTGCGAGGTGCAGGAGGTCACCGTACGTTAACAGGTCTGCCCCCTCTCCTCCCTCCCGTTCCAGCACGCCCACGGTCCAGGAACGCAGAGGCTGGGGGAGAACGCCCACCCCCATACCCAGTTCCAGCCGCAGAGAATGGACGTCGTCGCCTGGCACCACGCACACAAGGAGCCATGGCCGCAGGGAAGGAGGGAGCCAACTCCCGTCATTCAGGTACAGCCTCACTGGTGCACGGCGGGATCTCGGGGTGCTCCCCAAAAGAGGCAACACACTTAGGTGGGATAGGAAAGAAGTGGTACTGCAGGCATGCCTTCATCGGACAGGCGGGTGATGAGGTCACGTAGCTCCTGTAGAAAGTTCCTGTGAGGCCACATTCAGGAAGGTTGTGGAGGTATCAGAGGGTGCAGAAGAGACTGCTTCTCTTATAGGAGCTGTATCGAGAGGCTAGACAAATGAGGGAGGCTGAGGGAGACCCGACAGTGGTTTACAATATTCTGAGAGACGCAGATTGGACAGGCAGTATCTTTATGTCTGAGTAGAAATGTCGAATGCTAACAGGCATGCCACTTGAGGGGAGAAGTTCAAAGTAGAGTTATGGGGCATGAGGTTTTGAATTGGCATTGTGTCTGGCACAGATGTGACGGGCTGAAAGGCCTCTTCCTGCACTGTAGTGTTCTGACTGATAGAGAGAGGGAGATGGGGTCTGTTGGTGTCAGTGCCCAATTATTACACGGTTTCTGGGACAGAAGGTGCTGGCAGTTGTAGGGAAGTGTCCCACTGGGGAGGGAGGTGCAGGACGTGGAGGATAAACGGGGGGGGGGGAGCGTGAGCTGGGTCAGAGATGTAGCTGAGTGATGGAAGCCAGAGCAAAGTTGTGGGACGACCAGTCTCCCTGAGACTGAGTGGGTTTCCCCAAGTGCTCTGGTTTCCTCCCACACCCTCATGATGCACGGGGTGGATGGGTTAATCGGCCGCTGTTTATTATTTATTTATTTAGAGAGAGGTGCAGAACAGGCCTTGACTACTCTTTCAGTGTGTGGGTAAGGAGTATGTATAATCTGGGAGGAGCTGACAGAGACACGGGACCTGTGCAGAGGGGTCAGCATGCATTCAGTAGGCCGACGGGCCTGTTTCCCTGCTCTGTGGACTTGCTTTTGGTTTGGGGAGGGCTGCAGGTTTGGGGTCTGTGTGTGAATTGTCTCTCACTCTCTCTCTCCCCCCCCCCAATGAAGGAACACAGGAAACCAGAAATCCACCCTCCCACGCCCAGCACCCCCACCGTCCTGGTTACCACAGCATCCGGCAATAGCCCTGCCTCCTTGCAGGGAGGGTCCCATGGCCGGGGGGAGGGGGAGAAGGAGGGCGCAGGAAGGAGGCCCAGAATGGAGAGTGAGAGCTCGTCGGGAGAGACCGCTCCGCAGCAGAGACCCAACCGAGGGGTGTCCTGGACAGTCACCCCAACCCCCAGCCCCGTAAGTAGCTCCGAGCTCTGCGTCCCAACCCAGAGTCCCCACCCTCCTGCCCAATGCAATGCACTCCCCCGCATCTCACTCCGAATTCGTCACGCCCAAATCATTCACATCACCGTAGAACCCTCCTACTCCCACCTCTCTCCAGCCATTCACGTGAAAGCATGAGGGGCTTAGATGGTCTGTTACCCCAGGGTTGGCATATCAAGAACCAGAGGGCACAGGTTTAGAATGGGGGGGGGGGGAGATTTAACAGGAACCTGAGAGGGCAACTTCTTCACCCAGAACATGATCAGTATGTGGAACGAGCTGCCAGAGGGAATGGTTGTACATTTCAAAGACACTCAGACAGGTAAATGGATAGGGAAGGTCTAGACCACGGGGTTCCCTACCTGTTTATTGCTATGTACTAATACCATTAACCAAGGGGTTTGGGGATCCCTGATTCAGAGAATGACGTGGGCGATCGTGGTCTTGCTGTGACCGTGATTGTTCTTGGAAAACTTTTCTTCAGAAGTGGTTTTCTACTGCCGCCTTCTGGGTAGTGTCTTTACAAGATGGCGACCCTAGCCATTATCAATACTCCACAGGGTGCCGGGAGGCTAAGCAGGTGCTACACCTTGCCTAAGGGTGACCAGCAGGCTAACGGAGGGAAGAAGTGGTAGAAATGCATCTCCACACTGTTAAAGGGTTCCCAACCTTTTGTATGCCATGGTGCCTAACTGCTAACGGAGGGGTCTGAGGACCCCAGGTAGGGACCCCTGTGTCTAGGGACTGAACGTGTGCGTGTAAACGGGCATCTTGGCCAGCACGGGTGGGTGGCCCTGTTACTCGGAGAGTCTCTGCCCACTCCTTTGTGGTGTAATTCTGCCCATCTCTTGTCCTGCCATCCCACTGCAGAAGGTGATTCAAAGGTCCCTCTCCTTCTCTTGCAGAGTCTCCAGCACTCAGAGGTGAAAGGCCGGTCTCCGAGCAGCCGGCAGGAGCGGGAGGCAACGCCTCACCAGTGTGGGGGGAAGACCCCCGAGAAGTCCGAGGCTGAAGCTCACCCCAGTTCTGGCCATTCCCCACCCAGCCAAGCCAGGGAGGAAGGAGGGGGGGAGCCAGACCACCTCCAACCCCAGCCCCGTGCCCAACCCATCCCTGCCCTGCGGCCCAGTGGGACACCACCCACCACCCCAGAGCAGCCAGACAGGAGCCCGCCTGCAGCCAAGGATCAACGAGCCCCGAAGAGCGGAGGGGCCCCGGCTCAGCCTGTCCGCGATGCCCCGTCCCCGGCCTCGCCCCGGGAGCCCTGCCGGGCCGCACAGCCCCGGATGCCGCCCCTCTCCGGCCCTCACCGCACTTGCACCGACCAGGAGGCCAGGGGTAAGCCGGCCCCGAGGCTGATGCTCCACCAGGCAGCTGGGGCTCCGGCCTCAGTTGGTAGGCCGAGCCGGCCAAACGATGAGGCCCTGAGCCTCGCCGATGGCCCTAAGCTAGCATGTGCGGTCGGCAGTGGTGAAGGCCGCTGGCTGCCCAGGCCTCCGCCTCTCACCTGCGGCCTCCCAACCCGGACGGTGACAGCACCAGCACGGCCTCCCCCTCCTGCTACCCCCACCCACCCCACGCCCTGCACCCCAAAGCAGGAGGCCTTGCCAACCCTCGAAGCCCAGCCGCCCAGCGTGGCTGCAGAGACCGAGGCTGAGGCTTTGGGCCGCTACCAGGCCGAGCGTTCGCCTGAGCCTGAGGAAGAGAAGAGACTCCCCTGTAAGGCATCTCCGGCCTCCTCCTTGTCCAACGACCGGTCCCCGGCCAGCCTGCCTGACAGTGAGGTGTGGATCAAGGCCGTCTTCACTGATGAGGCCCGACATCATCGACGGCGTCACCACCACCACCATCACCGGCACCGACATCGGCCTTCCCCTCCTCACCCACCTCACTCACAGGCCACCGAGCCCTGTCCCGAGTCCGACGCGGCCCATGCCTCCCCCAGGGCAGCGGAGTCACCGAGCAAGCGGCCTGCCCCCGAGCCCAGCCCTGCCCACGCCCCACCCCAGGCGGCTGAACCGCCCACCAAACAGCCAGCCCCCGAACGCGAGTCCCCGCCGGCCTCACCCAGCCCTGTCCGCGCCTGCGAGAACGTTGCAGGCCCTCACCGCCCCTCCTCCAGGGCCAAGGCCCCCGAGTCGCCGCCCCCTCCGGCCGCCGGCGGGCAGGACGAGCACCGGCACCGCGGTCGGCACTCGGCTCGGGACCGCGGGCGCCGCAGCAAGTCAGGAAAGGGAAAGCAGCGGCAGATCCTGGGCAACATCGACCTGCAGAGCAAAGAAATCCAGGCCCGGGAGAAGGGCAAGGCCGAGGGCGCCAAACCCGCCAGGCCCGCCGCGCCGACCCTGGAGGAGCCCGAGAGGGCCGAAGGCAAGCGGGCAGAGCCGGCCGTCCCAGCCGGCCGGGAGCCCGACTCTGGCGGCCGAACCTCCCTTGGGCCCTCGGACATCCTGCGCGTCAAGTCCTTCCCCGAGGGCACCACCAAGGAGCTGAAGATCAAGCTGGTGAAGGTGGAGAGCGGCGACCGGGAGACCTTCATTGCCTCCGAGGTGGAGGAGAGGCGGCTGCGGCTGTCAGAGCTCACCATCGAAAGCCCCGGGGCCGATATCATCACCGCCTGCAAGTAAGCACCAGGAAAAGAAGACCCCCCCCCCCCCACTGCAAACCAATCTTCCCACGATCCCCTGAACACTCCTCCCTCCCTCTGAAACCCCCTTTCTCCATTCTTCCGAGCACCCCTACTTTCCTCCCTCCAAACGCTCATTCCCAAACCCACCCACCCTCACTCCAGGTGGGCTGAGACAATAGCTTCATGAATCGTACCTGTAGAAACGTGCTCACAAACCGGACTGAGAGACTTAAACGCTGACAGGGTGAGGGAGCTCGATTAATGTCAGTCCAGGCGCACCTACATGGGGCGTACAGTCAGGCAGGGTGCTGGGGGAGTCGGGTCACTGACGGACGGTGTGAGGGCACTGGATTAGTGTCAGTGGGGATACTGTCAGTGACACAGTGTTGGGGAGAGGGGTCACTGAGGGATGGTGTGAGGGAGCTGGATTAATGTCAGTGGGGTTACAGACAGTGACACGGTGTTGGGGAGAGGGGTCACTGAGGGATGGTGTGAGGGAGCTGGATTAATGTCAGTGGGGTTACAGACAGTGACACGGTGTTGGGGAGAGGGGTCACTGAGGGATGGTGTGAGGGAGCTGGATTAATGTCAGTGGGGTTACAGACAGTGACACGGTGTTGGGGAGAGGGGTCACTGAGGGATGGTGTGAGGGAGCTGGATTAATGTCAGTGGGGATACAGTCCGTGACACAGGGTGTTGAGGGAGAGGGGTCACTGAGGGATGGTGTAAAGGAACTGGATTAATGTCAGTGGGGATACAGTCAGTGACGTGGTGCTGGTGGAGAGGGGTTACTGAGGGATGGTGTGAGGGAGCTGGATTAACACCAGTTAGGCTGCTGGATTTGGGGTGGACCACTTTCCGCCTCCGTTGACCTGCGAGCCTCACCCCTGTCCTCTGTTGTAGGTCCACCAAGCTGAAAGGCAGATTCACGGAGTCCTACGTGCTGCCCGCCAACTCCGTTAAGCCAGGCTGCCTGACAGAGCAACAGGCACAGCGAGAGAAGCTGAATCCTCCGACGCCCAGCATCTATGTAAGTACACTCGCCTACCCCTCTGCATCTGTCCCTCGTGACCACACCCCCTGCTCCCACCCTCTCCCACTCTGCTCCCTGGGGCAAGTGGGATGACAGGGCCAGCGCAGTTAGCTGAGAGGGTCAGCATGGGCTGAAGGGCCTGTTTAATTTCCACACGGCCCTGTCACTCCTCAGTGCCGTGTTCCATCAGGTCTTTGCTCTCTAGCCGTGGAATGAGGTACACAACATCGAAACAGGCCAATCCACCCCCAGCATCACTGCCGACCAAGTTGTCAATCTGAGCTCATCCCAATTGTCTCTATTTGACCAACAGGGGTCCCAAAACCTTTATATGCCATGAACCTTTAACATTAACATTAACCCAGGTTGGGAACCCCTGTTCTAAACTGTTCCTGTCTACAAACATCTTTTTAATGTTGTAATTTAAACTTGCCACCTGTTCCGGTCACTCATCGTAAACTGTCCCGCGATTAGGTGGGCTGCTGAGCAGAGTGTCTGGAATGGCCTGCTCCACGCTCTATCTCTAAAAAAATAAAGAGAGGTCCACTCTACCTATGCCTCGTACAGCCTCCTTCCCTGCACAGAGAAGCCCCTCGCTCGTTCTGCCGTCCCCCGTGAGACGCGGCCAGAGGTTTGGGTCGGGTTCCTTGCCAAGCCACTCGGTGCATCTCAGACCGTCAGAGCCGCTGGTGGAGTCTCGGGGGAAGGTGTGGGGAGGGGTGGAAGACGGGTTGAGCCACGAAGGACGGGTCAATGGGAGTCTCGCCATCTCTCGTCGATTCTCAGACCCTGGATGGGGAGGATGTGACTGGGACACGGAGTTGTATCTGAGTTCATGTTGCTTTAATTGCTCTCTTCCCCCTTCCTCTCTCTCCCTCCGCCTCTCCTCCTCCCTTTATTCCCCCCCTGCAGTTGGAAAGTAAGCGGGATGCCTTTTCGCCTGTGTTACAGCAGTTCTGTACAGACCCAAAGACGCCAATCACTGTGATCCGGGGGCTGGCTGGATCCCTGCGGCTGAGTGAGTGCCTACACGTTCAAACTCTCGAGGGGAATACCGCCACCCCACCCACCTTGCAGGACGTCACAACAGCCTGTTGCTGCTCTCCTGGGTTTGCCCCATCCATGTTGGGAGGGCAGAAGGGACCTTTTGGGATCCTGGATCAGAGTTTACCCCTTGTCCAACGTAACTCTGCGAAGGTCACTCAGTCGTCATCCTTGTGTCCTGCTCCGACCAATCAGACTGAGATTGATCTGACGTGCTTCCCTACATGACCCAATGGATTGTAAAGATCCCTCAAATGTGGGGGGCATCCCCACTGGCTGCATCGCAACTTGGATGGAGCCTCCAATGCACAGGATGGCAGAGTCTCGGCCCTCCTCACCAACGAGGACATCCAGAACCAGCGCCTCAAGAAGCTGCAGACCCCCCCCCCCCCCCCCCCCCATCCAAGGAATTGTCTCAGACTGATTGGTCGGAGCAGGAACCGGGGGCTGAATGGAGGAGGGGAGAGTGGGAACAGCGACAGGCTGGGAGATGATGGGTGGAGGTGACAAAGGGCTACAGATGCACACTGAGTTCCTCCAGCAATTTGTGCGTCTCACTACCTGCCACCTCCTGTGTCTCCTGAGGTTGGTGGAACGCCCAATGACAGGTTGGGGACAGAGTGACGTGGGTAAGAGGAAGGAGTCCTAGCAAACGATGCCAAGACCCAGTGGTGTTTTTGTCGGGGATGGTTGGGTGACGGTCTTTCAGACCCTTTTGCTCCTCCTAACCCTTTCTCCACCCCCCCTTCCTGGAGCAGATCTCGGCCTCTTCTCGACCAAGACGCTGGTGGAGGCCAACGGCGAGCACGCAGTGGAAGTGCGGACCCAGCTGCAACAGCCGTCGGACGAGAATTGGGACCCCTCAGGGGGTACCCAGACCTGGCCCTGCGAGAGCAGTCGCTCCCACACCACCATCGCCAAGTACGCGCAGTACCAGGCTTCCTCCTTCCAGGAATCCCTGCAGGTCAGCCGGGGGCCCCGCTCGAGTTCCTCTGGGGGGCGTGGGGAGGCTGTCGAGCATTTGCTAGGAAGGGAACAGACAGGGTTGAGATGACAGACTCAGTAGATGTGGAGAGGTACTACAAAAGGGAAACAAACTCTTCAGCCCATCAATTCTGTACTGACAACAGCCACCCATTCAGACCGATCCCACTTCATTCCCCCCCCCCCCACTCCCATCGACTCCCCCCAAGAATACACACCCTCAGGGGGAGTTCGCAGTGGCTGGTTAACACACAGACCTCACATGTTGTTGGGATGTGGGTGGTAAACAGAACACCCAGTAGAAACACGTGTGGTCGCAGGAGAACACGCAAACTCCACACACATGCCTGCTCACAGGAGAACACGCAAACTCCACACACACGCTTGGTCACAGGAGAACACGCAAACTCCACACACGCCTGGTCACAGGAGAACACGCAAACTCCACACACACTCCTGGTCACAGGAGAACACGCAAACTCCACACACACGCCTGGTCACGGGAGAACATGCAAACTCCACACCCACGCCTGGTCACGGGAGAACACGCAAACTCCACACCCACGCCTGGTCACGGGAAAACACGCAAACTCCACACACGCCTGGTCACGGGAGAACATGCAAACTCCACACCCACGCCTGGTCACGGGAGAACACGCAAACTCCACACCCACGCCTGGTCACGGGAGAACACGCAAACTCCACACCCACGCCTGGTCACGGGAAAACACGCAAACTCCACACACGCCTGGTCACAGGAGAAGACGCAAACTCCACACACACGCGTGGTCACGGGAGAACACGCAAACTCCACACATGTATGTGTGCAGAGGAGCACACTCACAAACTCACGTGAACATGCACACAGAGACACGTGCGTGCAGAGGATCACAGACTTGTGCACGCACACCTTCATGCCCATCACACAACACACACTCACACTCTCTCTGGCTCTGTGAGACCCCTGTGATGTAGGGATGACCCTGTACAAACGTGTAGTTTGGTGAGGAGACATCCTCAGCAGAGGGTCAGTAGGGAGACATGATGTCCCTCAAGGGATGCTGGACTCGGCTGTGGTGGCGAGATGCCAGCAGAGAAGCTAAACGAATGCAGGGCTGTAGCTGGCGGAGGTGAGGAGGGGGGAGATGGAGTGGGGGAGAGAGTTTGGATGTGAAAGGGAGGTGGTGGAGTCGGAGGAGGAGCAGATGGAGGGTTTGGAGTAGTAGGTTTGCACCTGAGGAGGGGTGGGGACCAGATACGGAAGGGCGAGGCGAGGCACAGTACGTAGCCGGTGAAGCGCGGGGGAACCATCGGGTATTTTTGCTGCCAGCTCGGACTAACCCAGCCCCCACCCCTCCCCTCCCCTCCCCTCATCCCTGTTGTTGGCAGGAGGACAAGGAGAGTGACGAGGACGAGCCGGAGCCCGAGGCGGAGAGGCCTGTCCCAACCACAAACAGGTACGGCCTCCTCTGGGTCACATGCACAGAGGGGCAAGGGGGGGCAACTGGGCAACTCGTGGTCTGTGAGCGGGGTGACGAGGGAAGGCAGTGAGTAGGGGGGTGGAAAGGGATGTGCTGATGGGGAAGAATCATTCAGACGGGGAGGAAATTATAGAGGGTGGAGGAGGTGAGGGAGGTGCGTTAGTGTGGCAGAGTGCAGGAATTATGGGGATTTGAGAGACGGGAATGCCAGCGGCGAGGTGGGGGGGCTACTGTCGCCATTTTCCATTGTTCTGACTTTGTTCTCCCCACAGTGAGAGTGGACCACAGGTGCCCCTGAAAGTGATCAAGTTCGGCACCAACATTGACCTCTCCGACCCCAAGCTGTGAGTAACTTCAACTGCACTGCACGTGTCAGACACAGAGTGAAGCTCCCTCTACACCGTCCCAACACACACTCCCAGGGTCAGACACAGAGTGAAGCTCCCTCTACACTGTCCCAACACACACTCCCAGGGTCAGACACAGAGTGAAGCTCCCTCTACACTGTCCCAACACACACTCCCAGGGTCAGACACAGAGTGAAGCTCCCTCCACACCGTCCCAACACACACTCCCAGGGTCAGACACAGAGTGAAGCTCCCTCTACACCGTCCCAACACACACTCCCAGGGTCAGACACAGAGTGAAGCTCCCTCTACACTGTCCCATCACACACTCCCGGGTCAGACACAGAGTGAAGCTCCCTCTACACTGTCCCATCACACACTCCCGGGTCAGACAGAGTGAAGCTCCCTCTACACTGTCACATCTCACACTCCCGGGGTCAGACACAGAGTGAAGCTCCCTCTACACTGTCCCAACACACACTCCCAGCGTCAGACACAGAGTGAAGCTCCCTCTACACCGTCCCAACACACACTCCCAGGGTCAGACACAGAGTGAAGCTCCCTCTACACTGTCCCAACACACACTCCCAGGGTCAGACACAGAGTGAAGCTCCCTCTACACCGTCCCAACACACACTCCCAGGGTCAGACACAGAGTGAAGCTCCCTCTACACTGTCCCAACACACACTCCCCGGGTCAGACACAGAGTGAAACTCCCTCTACACCGTCCCAACACACACTCCCAGGGTCAGACACAGAGTGAAACTCCCTCTACACTGTCCCATCACACACTCCCGGGTCAGACACAGAGTGAAGCTCCCTCTACACTGTCCCATCACACACTCCCGGGTCAGACAAAGAGTGAAGCTCCCTCTACACTGTCCCATCACACACTCCCAGGGTCAGACACAGAGTGAAACTCCCTCTACACTGTCCCATCACACACTCCCAGGGTCAGACACAGAGTAAAGCTCCCTCTACACTGTCCCAACACACACTCCCAGGGTCAGACACAGAGTGAAACTCCCTCTACACTGTCCCATCACACACTCCCAGGGTCAGACACAGAGTGAAGCTCCCTCTACACTGTCCCATCACACTCCCAGGGTCAGACACAGAGTGAAGCTCCCTCTGCACTGTCCCATCACACACTCCCAGGGTCAGACACAGAGTGAAGCTCCCTCTACACCGTCCCAACACACACTCCCAGGGTCAGACACAGAGTGAAGCTCCCTCTACACTGTCCCATCACACACTCCCAGGGTCAGACACAGAGTGAAGCTCCCTCTACACCGTCCCAACACACACTCCCAGGGTCAGACACAGAGTGAAGCTCCCTCTACACTGTCCCATCACACACTCCCAGGGTCAGACACAGAGTGAAGCTCCCTCTACACTGTTCCATCACACACTCCCAGGGTCAGACACAGAGTGAAGCTCCCTCTACACTGTCCCAACACACACTCCCAGGGTCAGACACAGAGTGAAACTCCCTCTACACTGTCCCATCACACACTCCCGGGTCAGACACAGAGTGAAGCTCCCTCTACACCGTCCCATCACACACTCCCAGGTCAGACACAGAGTGAAACTCCCTCTACACTGTCCCATCACACTCCCAGGGTCAGACACAGAGTGAAGCTCCCTCTGCACTGTCCCATCACACACTCCCAGGGTCAGACACAGAGTGAAGCTCCCTCCACACTGACCCATCACACACTCCCAGGGTCAGACACAGAGTGAAGCTCCCTCTACACTGTCCCATCACACACTCCCGGGGTCAGACACAGAGTGAAGCTCCCTCTACACCGTCCCAACACACACTCCCAGGGTCAGACACAGAGTGAAACTCCCTCTACACTGTCCCATCACACACTCCCAGGGTCAGACACAGAGTGAAGCTCCCTCTACACTGTCCCATCACACACTCCCAGGGTCAGACACAGAGTGAAGCTCCCTCTACACTGTCCCATCACACACTCCCAGGGTCAGACACAGAGTGAAACTCCCTCTACACTGTCCCCACCTCCCTCCACACTCCCAGGGTCAGACACAGAGTGAAGCTCCCTCTGGTTACTATGGTGGGGCTTGCCCTGAGCTGTGTGAATTGCCCCCCCTCTCACCCTCCCCCACCCTCTCTCTGCAGCTGGAAGCCACAGTTACAGGAGCTGCTAAAGTTGCCGGCCTTCATGCGGGTCTCATCCAGTGGGAACATGCTGAGCCACGTCGGTCACACCATCTACGGGATGAACACAGTGCAGCTCTATATGAAAGTACCCGGCAGCCGGACTCCAGGTAGGCCTCA
>NC_082712.1:78291196-78293696 GCF_030144855.1 Hypanus sabinus | reverse complement strand
GGGATTGACCCTCCAGGAGGAACACAACCTCGGTGTAGGGTTTGGAGGCATTGACCCTCCAGGAGGACCACAACCTCGTAGTAGGGTTTGGAGGGATTGACCCTTAAGAGGACCACAACCTCGGCGTAGTGTTTGTAGGGATTGACCCTCCAGGAGGGCCACAACCTCAGCATAGGGTTTGTAGGCATTGATCCTCCAGGAGGACCACAACCTCGGCATAGGGTTTGGAGGGATTGACCCTCCAGGAGGACCACAACCTCGGCGTAGGGTTTGGAGGGATTGACCCTCCAGGAGGACCACAACCTCGGCATAGGGTTTAGAGGGATTGACCCTCCAGGAGGACCACAACCTCGGTGTAGGGTTTGTGGGCATTGATCCTCCAGGAGGACCACAACCTCGACATGGGGTTTGGAGGGATTGACCCTCCAGGAGGTCCACAACCTCGGTGTAAGGTTTGGAGGCATTGACCCTCCAGGAGGAACACAACCTCGGTGTAGGGTTTGGAGGCATTGACCCTCCAAGAGGACCACAACCTCGGTGTAGGGTTTGGAGGGATTGACCCTCCAGGAGGACCACAACCTCGGCATAGGGTTTGGAGGGATTGACCCTCCAGGAGGACCACAACCTCGGCATAGGGTTTGAAGGGATTGACCCTCCAGGAGGAACACAACCTCGGTGTAGGGTTTGGAGGCATTGACCCTCCAGGAGGACCACAACCTCGTCGTAGGGTTTGGAGGGATTGACCCTTAAGAGGACCACAACCTCGGCGTAGTGTTTGTAGGGATTGACCCTCCAGGAGGACCACAACCTCGGTGTAGGGTTTGTAGGGATTGACCCTCCAGGAGGACCACAACCTCGGTGTAGTGTTTGTAGGGATTGACCCTCCAGGAGGACCCCAACCTCGGTGTAGTGTTTGTAGGGATTGACCCTCCAGGAGGACCACAACCTCGGTGTAGGGTTTGGAGGCATTGACCCTCCAGGAGGAGCACAACCTCGGCGTAAGGTTTGTAGGGATTGACCCTCCAGGAGGACCACAACCTCATTGTAGGGTTTGTAGGGATTGACCCTCCAGGAGGACCACAACCTCGTCATAGGGTTTGGAGGATTGACCCTCAAGCGGACCACAACCTTGTTGTAGGGTTTGGAGGGATTGATCCTCCAGGAGGACCACAACCTCGGCGTAGGGTTTGGAGGGATTGATCCTCCAGGAGGACCACAACCTCGGTGCAGGGTTTAGAGGGATTGACCCTCCAGGAGGACCACAACCTCGGTGTAGGGTTTGTAGGCATTGATCCTCCAGGAGGACCACCACCTCGACATGGGGTTTGGAGGGATTGACCCTCCAGGAGGTCCACAACCTCGGTGTAAGGTTTGGAGGCATTGACCCTCCAGGAGGAACACAACCTCGGTGTAGGGTTTGGAGGGATTGATCCTCCAGGAGGACCACAACCTCGGTGCAGGGTTTGGAGGGATTGACCCTCCATGAGGAACACAACCTCGGTGTAGGGTTTGGAGGGATTGACCCTCCAGGAGGACCACAACCTCAGCGTAGGGTTTGGAGGGATTGATCCTCCAGGAGGACCACAACCTCGGTGCAGGGTTTGGAGGGATTGACCCTCCATGAGGACCACAACCTTGTTGTAGGATTTGGAGGGATCGACCCTCAAGCGGACCACAACCTTGTTGTAGGGTTTGGAGGGATTGATCCTCCAGGAGGACCACAACCTCGGCGTAGGGTTTGGAGGGATTGACCCTCCAGGAGGACCACAACCTCGGCGTAGGGTTTGGAGGGATTGACCCTCCAGGAGGACCACAACCTCGGCGTAGGGTTTGGAGGGATTGACCCTCCATGAGGACCACAACCTTGTTGTAGGGTTTGGAGGGATTGATCCTCCAGGAGGACCACAACCTCGGCGTAGGGTTTGGAGGGATTGACCCTCCATGAGGACCACAACCTCGGCGTAGGGTTTGGAGGGATTGACCCTCCAGGAGGACCACAACCTCGGCGTAGGGTTTGGAGGGATTGACCCTCCATGAGGACCACAACCTCGGTGTAGGGTTTGGAGGGATTGACCCTCCATGAGGACCACAACCTCGGCGTAGGGTTTGGAGGGATTGATCCTCCAGGAGGACCACAACCTCGGCGTAGGGTTTGGAGGGATTGATCCTCCAGGAGGACCACAACCTCGGCGTAGGGTTTGGAGGCATTGACCCTCCAGGAGGACCACAACCTCGGTGTAGGGTTTGTAGGGATTGATCCTCCAGGAGGACCACAACCTCGTTGTAGGGTTTGGAGGATTGACCCTCAAGAGGACCAAAACCTCGTCGTAGGGTTTGGAGGGATTGACCCTTAAGAGGACCACAACCTCGGCGTAGTGTTTGTAGGGATTGACCCTCCAGGAGGGCCACAACCTCAGCGTAGGGTTTGTAGGCATTGATCCTCCAGGAGGACCACAACCTCGGCATAGGGTTTGGAGGGATTGACCCTCCAGGAGAACCA
>NC_082712.1:78276196-78286196 GCF_030144855.1 Hypanus sabinus | reverse complement strand
CAAGTGGCAGCCACACGTTCTGCTGCCAACATACCATGCCCACAGTGCTTGGCAGACAATAAGGAACTCAACAAGTAACAAAACAGCAGAGAAATAAGTCCCTTTCATGACTTCCTCTCACACACACAGACAGCCCTCCAACAGACTCCAGACATCCGGCCTGTAGTGGACAACAGCCCTCTAGTGGACTTGCAGAATCTCAGACCGGGGCTTCGGCATTGGGCCTCTGACTTCCAATCAACGACCACCCCCACCCCACCCCACCCCACCCCAGGGCTTCAACCTTCAGAAACAACCCCAGGACTAGCCAATGCCGCAGCATTCTAGGTTCACAAGAATGATTCCAGGAATTAAAGGGTTAATGTACGAGGGGCATTTGATGGCTCTGGAGTTTAGGAGAATGGGGGGGGGTGTTGATAGAGTGGGTGTGGAGAGGATGGTGAATCTCTGGAATTCATTGTCACAGAAGGCTGTGGAGGCCAAGTCGTTGGGTCGTACTTAAAGTGGAAGTTGATGGGTTCAAAGGTTACAGGAAGAAAGCAGGAAAATAGGGTTGAGAGGGATAATAAACCAGCCATGATAGAATGGCGGAGCAGACTCGATGGGCCAAGTGGCCTCCTCTTGCTCCTTTTCTGATGGCCTTATGGACTCCCAAGAGCCTCAGCTGCTCCTGAAGACGACTTCAAGGTCAAATTTGAGTTCATTGTCATATGCACACGTGTGCACGGGCGCTGTGAAAATCTTACTTGCAGCACCAACACAGGTACATAGCGTCAGAGATATGACGTTTACAAGAAAACCAGAAATCAGCACCATACATTATACAAGGAAGAAAACTGTAATGCAAAATCCACTCTAGTGCAAAGTAGTCAAAGAAAAGCTGGCGATCCTCTACTGAGGCCGTGGTAAAGATTGGGCCCATTAGTTTAAAAACTGGTTAGTTGAAGGAAAGAAACTCTTCTGTGTGGGACAAAGGGGCTTCTGTACCTCCTGCCTGGTGGTAGCGGAGAGAAGAGGAAAGGTGGGGTCCTCAATGATCAATGCAGCCTTTCTTAAGGCAGCACCTCCTGCAGATACAATCATCGCGTTATAGAAAAGTACAGCACAGAAACAGGCCCTTTGGCCCATCTAGTTCATGCCAAACCATTTAAGCCGCCTACTTCCATCAACCTGCACCGGGACCAGAGCCCTCCACACCCTGACCATCCATGTACCTGTCCAAATTTCTCTTAAACATTGAAATCGAGCTCATGTGACTCTGTGAGTGAAGAGGTTTTCCCTCATGTTTCCCTTAAACTTTTCACCTTTCACCCTTAACCCATGACCTCTAGTTGTAGTCCCACCCAACCTCAGTGGAAAAAGCCTGCTTGCATTTACCCTATCTATACCCCTCATAATTTTGTATACATCTATCAAATCCCCTATCAGTCTTCTATGTTCCAAGATGTGGAGAAATTTCTTTAGCTAGAGGGTGGTGAATTTGTGAAATTTATTACCATAGGCAGCCGTAGAGGCCAGGTCATTGGGTGTATTTAAGGGAGATCTTGATAGGTTCTTGATTGGACACATCATCAAAGTTATGGGGAGAAGGCCCAGGAATGGGGCTGAGGAGGGAGAAAAAGATCAGCCTTGATTGAATGGTGGAGCAGACTCGATGGGCTGAATGGCCTAATTCTGCTCCTATGTCTTTTAGTTATATGAAGGCCGATGTGCCAAAAGCTATATTTTTACAATCCTATCTACCTGTGACGTAATTCACTTTCAATGAATTATGGACCTGTTTTCCCAGATCCTATTGTTCTACCAGACACCTCAATGCCCATCTGTTCACTGTGTAGTCAGTGTTGGTGAAGGCAGCGCCCATGAGGGACGGGCTGTGACCACTCTACTTTGTGCAACCCCTTGCACTCCTGTCCATTGGAAATGCCGGATCAAGCTGTGATGCAACCAGCCAGGGTACTTCCTTCTCGGCGCCTGTGGACATTTACCAGAATGTTTGGCGCCATGCCTCCCTCCGAGAGGACAAAAACAGGTGTAGGCGTGGGAGACAGGTCGACATTCAATAGGCAAAGAGGCACTGAGTGCCGTTGGGACAGTGAAGGTGAGGTTTCAGTCAGGTGGGCCATGTGGCAGGACAGGTTCGAGGGGCTGAGTGGTCTCTGAGAGTGTCCCGAGCAGGTTCATGAGAATGATTCGGAAATGAAAGGGGAGTGTTTGATGGCTCTGTACTTGCAGGACTTCTGAAGAATGACATTGAAAACTGCCCAATACTGAGAGGCTTAGGTAGAGAGGACACAATTTTTAAAACTGGACCAGTGCACAGCCTCAGAAGGACAATTCTGTAGAATGGAGATGAGGGGGAATTTCTTAAGCCGGACGGTGGAATTCTGTGGAATTTTGTGTCACAGGCGGCTGTGGAGGCCAGATCATTGGTTGTATTGAAAGAGGAGGTTGATGGGTTCTTGATTAGTCGGAGTGTGAAAGGTTACAGGGGGAAGGCAGAATGGGGTTGAGAGGGGTAATAAATCAGCCATGATGGAATGGTGAAGCAGTCTCAATGGGCCCAAAGTTGGACAGTCTTAGGGTGTTATGTAGACAGAATCCATGTTGGAGAGGCTAGTTAATGTGATTGTCTGTGTTTTGTTCATGAATCTCTGCAGATTCTTGTGGTTTCAGGCTAAACAGGTTAAGTAGTTAGGTCCAGAACCAGGAAGGATTATTAAGGAAGAAAGAAACACTGATTAAAAGGCAGTTCTGTGGTTTTACCTGGAATCTGGAGTGGCAAACATCGTGCATCAGGCAGCATCTGTGGGGGCAGAGGAACTGTTGAGGTTTTGGAGTTAAGTCTTGCATTGGCGAATGTCACAATTAATTTCCTTACTGTAGATGCAGTTCAACCCACAGAGTTCCTCCAGCACTTTGTCAGCTACTTCCTGTTTTTACATTTGATGGTGAAGTCTGGATCTCTTGACTCCAGATGCTTGGATTGGCAACTTTCCTAGTTCAAAAGAACTTCACTCTTGTAGAAACCCTCCCCCACCTTCTTATTCTGCCATCTCCCCCCTTCCTTTCCAGACCTAATGAAGGTTCTCGTCTCAAAACGTCAACTGTTCATTCATTTCCATAGATGCTGCCTGGCCTGCTGAGTTCCCCCAGCACTTTGCATGTGTTGCAGCATCTGCAGAATCTCTTGTGTTGATGCA
The DNA here is from genome assembly GCF_030144855.1 of Hypanus sabinus. Lineage (NCBI taxonomy): Eukaryota > Metazoa > Chordata > Chondrichthyes > Myliobatiformes > Dasyatidae > Hypanus > Hypanus sabinus. The sequence goes on along the minus strand of NC_082712.1, from coordinate 78,282,993 downwards.
GCATCCTGGTAAATTACCTCTGCACCCTCTCTGAAGTTTCTATATTCTTCCTATAATGAGACAGCCAGGTAAGGACACAATACTGCAGGTGTGGTTTGATTGAAATTATATAGGGCTGCAATATTACCTCATGGCTCTAGAACTCAATCATTCAAGTAACAAAGGCCAACACACCATTGTTTTGTTCAACAATGATCAAAGTTCAAAGTTCAAAGTACATATATGTCACTTTATATAACCCTGAGATTCATTTTCTTGTGGGAATACTCAATAAATCTATAGAATAATAACCATCACAGAATCAATGAAAGACCAGCCTACAAGGACGTTCAGCCAGAGTGCAGAAGACAACTGGGTAAATGTAAATATGAATAAGTAGCAATAAGCAACAAGAAGATGAGATGAAGAGTCCTTGAAAGTGAATCTATTGGTTGTGGAAATATTTAATTGATGGGGTGAGTGAAGTTATCCCCATTGGTTCAAGAACCTGGAGTTTGAGGGGTAGTAACTCTTCCTAACCTGTTGGTGCGAGTTTCGAGGCTCCTATACCTTCTTCCTGTTGGCGGCAGCGAGAAGAGAGCATGTCCTGGGTGGTGAGGGTCCCTGATGATGGATCAGGAGTAAACAGCACAAGGCTTTAGAGGGGTCCCAAGTTCAATTCCCGCTGCTGCCTGTAAGAAGTTTGTATGTTCTCCCTGTGACCGTGTGGGTTTCCTCCGGGTGCTCTGGTTTCCTCCCACAGTCCAATGACATACCAGTTGCTAGGTTAATTGGTCATTGTAAATTGGCCTGTGATTAGGCTAGGGTTAAAAATTGGGGGACCGGAGGGGCCTATTCCTGGTATATTTCAATAAATAAATAAATGAAAAGGCACAGAGATTCTGCAAATGATGGAAATCCAGAGCAATACTTGCAAAATGCTGGAGGAACTCAGCAGGTCAGGCAGCGTCTATGGTGAAGAATAAAGAGATGGTGTTTTGGGCTGAGACCCTTCATGAGGACTGGACAGCGAGGGTGGGGGGAGAGCCCAGAGTAAGGAGTTGGGGTAGGGGAAGGACAGACTCACTGAAGAATTGTTAGACATCGATTCGAGCATAAAGAGCAAAACAAGGTCTCTTGAAGAAACACTCTTTGAAGAAGTTATATGTGTGCTGTAGTTGAAGAAGAGTTGGTGAGTGTACTATATTTAGAGTTCCAGGAAGGCTTCTGATAAGTGTTTGTATCAAAGGTTATTGCACAAAATTTAAAAAACCCCACAGAGATAAGTGACAGGATCTCAATAAGCTTGGTCTGCTTGTGACAGTGTTGACCTGAAACAGCAACCGAGTCTTTGCTCTGAACCGTTGAGTTCTCCCGCTGCTTGCTGTTTGGCAAGGTGACACTGGGAAGGAGGGTAAGCAGGATGGATCAAGTATTGTGTAACAGGCATGGGGCCTGGACTTTGTATAATTTATAGAAATGAATCACGCTTCATGGGAAGAAGCCTTTTGGCCCATCTTGGCTATGCTAATCATTAAGTACCTTTCTACACCTACAACCACTGAGACTGTGGCTTTCTGTGCCTGAGCAATTCAAGTCCTCATCCAGATACTTACAGAGGAAAGCAGCACAGAAAAAGGCCCTTTGGCCCAACTTGTCCATTCTGACCAACACATGAACCTGAGTTAATCCCATTTGCCCGCACTGTTCAGTCAGGCTTCCAAGAAGATCACGGTGACCTGCCCCAGTGACTATCACCCAGTCCCACAGTGATGAAGTGTTTTGAGAGGCTGGTGATGAAAAATATCAGCTCCTGCGACTTGGATTCACTCCAATTTGCCTCCCAGAGCAACGGGTTGCTCCACAGCAGATGCCATTTCACTGGCTCTTCACTCAACCCTAGAATATCTGGACGAAGATGGACATCAGGATGCTCTTTATCGACTACAGCTCAGCTTTAAACACCATCAACCCCTCAAAACTAAACAGTAAACTCCAAGGCTTGGGCCTTGATACCCCCTTGTGCAATTGGATCCTAGATTTCCTCACTGGTAGACCTCAGTCAATTCAGATTGGCAAAACCATCTCCTCCACGATCTCCATCAGCACAGGACCACCACAGGGATGTGTACCTAGCCCCCTGTTGTACTCGCTTATCACCTATGTTTGTGTGGCGAAGCACAGAGTCTGCGCAGGCTGGGACTAGTTTCACCAGAGCGAAGGAGGCTGAGAGATGGCCTTATAAAGTCCTGGAGGGCATAGGTAAGATGAACAGTCACAGTCACAGTCTATTTGCAGCTCGGGTGACCCCAGCCTTTATCAGTACTCTTCAGAGATTGTCTGCCTGGCGTCAGTGGTCAAATCACCAGGACTTGCACCAGGATCTGCACTGGCTGCTTATACGACCGTCCACCACCTGCCCCCATGGCTTCATGTGACTGATCTGGGGGGGGAGCAGAGTAGAAGCTACACCTTGCCCAAGGGTGACCTGCAGGCAGCAGAGGGAAGGAGTGCCTTATGCCTCCTTTGAATTGAATTGAATCAAATGATCCTTATTGTCATTATACATAGGTACAATAAAACCCTGTTTGGTTTCCTCTCAGGCAATTAAACAAAGTGGTAGATAAAAATAAGACAGTAATAGAAAATTAAATAGATAAGAAGCAGAAAATAAGTTGCAGCAGCACCAGAATATCACAGTAATGCACAAAGTGCCGTTGGTGCAAGTATTTGAGTCCTTGTGTGTGCTCACAGTTTCAGTCACTGTTCTGTGGGAGTGGTGTGATGGAGGCCACAGCTCTGCAGTAGAAGCTGTTCCTCAGTCTATTTGTTCTGGCTTTTAGTGTCCTGAACCTTTTGCTGGACGGCAGCAGGTCAAACAGGGAGTGACCGGGGTGTGTGGTGTCTCTGGTTATGCTGATTGCTTTCGTCCTGGTTCTGCTGGAGTAGATGGTGTCCAGTCCTGGGAGCTCCGTCCTGACAATTCGCTGGACCGCCTTCACCTCGCGATGCAGGTCTTGTCACTCAACGGCTGTGCAGCTGGCATACCGCACTGTGGCGCTGTTGGTCAGGATGGTTTCAATTGTGCTATGTCAGCTGTTCTGCCAACATAACTCCGAGGAACTTCAGGTTTTCCACACTTTCCACTACCTCTCCATGTATATGGAGGGGGGTGTGTACTCTGCCCTTTGATCTCCTGAAGTCAATGATCATCTCTTTTGTTTTGGAAGTGTTAAGGACCAGGTCGTTGTGCTTACACCACTCCGTCAGATGATCCACCTCGAGCCTGTAGGCTGTTTCATCCTCGTCTGAGATCAGGCCAACCACTCTGGTATCATCTGCAAATTTAATTATGGAATTGGAGGTGTAGATGGGGGTGCAGTCATGTGTGAAGAGTGTGTAGAGCATAGGGCTCAGCACACAGCCCTGCGGGGTGCCTGTTTTTAAGAGTTTTTAAGAGGTGGATGTGTGCTTATCAACTCTGACTTGCTGTGGTCAGTCTGTGAGAAAGTCCATGACCCGTGAGAACAGGGAGGAACCAAGGCCAAGAGTGTTCAGTTTGCTGACCAGTTTATGGGGGATGACTGTGTTCAATGCAGAACTGAAGTCCAAAATAACATCCTCACATAGGTGTTCAGTTCCTCTAAGTGAGTCAGAGCAATATGGAGGGCTGTTGTGATTGCATCCTCTGTGGGGCGGTTTGCCCGGGAGACAGTTTGGTGGAGACGTTCCTCCGCCTGTCTAACTCGTCTTGTCCAACTGTTTCAAATGGTGCGACAGGTTCAAAGGAGGAAGTAGTCACTCATGCCCGCACGCTGGAAGTGGGAAGGTCTATCAGAAACAGGGAGGCTTACACAGGCACTCTGCACCCAATAGCAGAAACACAAGAGATTCTGCAGCTGCTGGAAATCCAGAACAACTCACACAAAGTGCTGGAGGAAGTTGGCAGGTCAGGCAGCATTGATGGAAATGAATAAACTGTCAACGTTTTGGGCCGAGACCAAGGAAGGGGGAAGCTGCCAGAATGAGAAGGTGGGTGGGGGGGGGTGGAGAAGGAGGACATGCCTGAAGGTGATAGGTGAGACCAGGTTGTTGGGGGAGGGAGGACGAGTGAGAAGCAGGGAGGTGATTGGTGGAAAAGGAAAATCAAAAGGGCCGAAGAAGAATCTGATAGGAGAGAGCGGACCAGGGGGAGGTGATGGGCAGGTGGGGAGGAGAAGAGGTAAGAGGGGAGGCAGAGTGGCAAATGGAAGAGGGAAGGGGGAGGGTGAAAAAAAAATCTAATTTTTCAACTGGCATCCATGGCAGTTATATGCAGTTCCTGTCACCACTCACGTGAAGGATTGGAAGTGTTGGAGAGGGTGCAGAGCAAATTCTGCAAAATAGGAGTTTATTAGCTGCTATCTGTAAGGAGTCTGTACATTCTTCCCTGTGACCATATGGGTTTTCTCTAGGTGCTCCAGTTTCCCCCCACAGTCCAAAGACCATAAGATATAGGAGCAGAATTAGGCCATTTGGCCCATCAAGTCTGCTCTGCTATTTCATCATGGCTGATCTATTTTCTCTCTCAGCTCCAATCTCCCGCCTTCTCCCCGTATCCCTTCGTTCCCTGACTAATGATGAATCTATCAATGTCAGCTTTAAATATACCCAGTGACTTGGCCTCCACAGCGGCTGGTGGCAAGGAATTCCATGGTTTTGGTTGGTAGGTTAATTAAATTTGGCCTATTTCAGATCCTTTTCTCTACTTATCCTTGTTCAGGTATGGAGTTCCGGAGTTCTTTTCTTGACACCTTTATATATTTATAAAGTGCTATTATTGCCCATGTTAGTTTAGTTTAGTATTTTTTTTTCAATATATATTTTTTCTCATATATAATTTCAATTTTTTTTTTCTTTTTTTCAATGATTATTTTTGTTTTTTTTTCATATATATTTATATAGACTTGATTGATTTATGTACCTTTTGTCGATTGATGTTTAATAGGATATTATTATCCTATTACTAATGTAATTTCAAGTTTATTGAATTTGTAATCTGTTCATTATTATGTGTTGTTTTTTTTTATATATGAAATTTAATAAAAAGATTGAAAAAGAAAGAAAGGTTAATTGGTCCCGTGATTAGGCTGGGGTTAACTCGGGGGTGGCTGGGCCGGAAAGGCCTGTAATGTGCTGCATCTCATTCAATCAATAAAAGTTTGGACAAACTCAGGACATTTGCTCAGGAGGCTGATGGGGAGTTTATTAAATTCTGCCAGGTGTGGATAGTCAGAGAGTGGAATTACCAAAGACCAGAGGGCTGGGATGGGAATTTACGAGACAGGAATTTTCACTGGGAGAGTGGTGAGTGCCTTGTGTGTGCTGCCAGGGTGTGTTGCAACACATACTACGGCTATATGTTCACAGGGCACTTAGGCAATGAGATTGGGATGGTTTATTATTGACACACGGGCCGAGGCAGAGAAAAGTTCGTCTTGCAAACTGTTCTTACAGATCAGGTTACACAGTGCACTGATGTAGAACAATACCAGTGCAGAATAAAGTGTAATAGCTACAGAGAGAGAGTGCAGTTGAGTCAGACAATAAGGTCCACGGTCATAAACAGGTCCTTCGGGGGAACCACAACCTTGTCGTAGGGTTTGGAGGGATTGACCCTCAAGAGGACCACAACCTTGTCGTAGGGTTTGGAGACCCGTGTGCCTCAATAACCTGGAGAGGTATGCTGGCCGGAGTCAGGGCTTTATGCTTTAGCTCTTGGTCGGGTCACTCATGCTAAACAGGTCAAAGGGCAGAGGCCAGACTGAGAGTGGCCCCACCGGTCCTTCATGTTCAGGGGTAACAACCCTAACTAGTCAAAAAAAAAATTGTTACAGAAACAGCAATGAAGAATCCTTCTACACCTGAATGCGATGGTATTCCCAAGTCTCCTCCTGGACTTTCAGCGAAAACCGAGACGGAGCTACTGGCACGATGAAGGAAGCCCTGAACGCGGACAAGACCAAGGCCAAAACTGGTCTTGATGGCCAAGGTCAGACGGAGATGGCAGACCTTCATTGTTGCCTGGAATGCCACCGGTGTAACGAGGGAGATCAGAAGTCTTTCTTATCATACCAGGGATGATCTTATTGTAACTGGTCAGGGAATAGAACTATACGGAAAGCATATAGGCAGATATGCAGTTTAAATTGGCATCAGGGTCAGGCGAGATAAGGCGTGCTGAATGGCCGATGGGAGTAGGGACTGAGGAATGAGGGGTGAAGGGGAGTGAGAGACCCTGATGTGCCTGTCATGGTCAATCGATTTGACCTACTTGATGCAGATCCTGTTGCCACCGCTCGCTCCCAACCCCAGTGGTGGGCCAACCCAGCTCAGGACCCCGGTGCAAACTGGGAGACTATGTCCGTGTATCACAGGATCACTGCAGATGAACATTGGCCGATTAGGATCTCGGCTGTCCAGCTGTGGATGAAAAGGTCTCAGCTGCCCATTTCAGTCCACAGACCCAGCCTGACCAGCAAGGTTCCTCCAGCATGTTGCTCAAGGAATTGTGTATCAAGTTCACGCCTGTTCCAAGAGGCGGTAGGACCAGTTTGGTGTGGTGAAGGAGCAGGCAGATTGTGGACATATCTGTCAGTCAGAGTCATGGATTGTGTGATGGGACAGTGTAGAGGGAGCTTCACTCTGTGTCTGACCCTGGCAGTGTGTGATGGGACAGTGTAGAGGGAGCTTCACTCTGTGTCTGACCCTGGCAGTGTGTGATGGGACAGTGTAGAGGGAGCTTCACTCTGTGTCTGACCCTTTTTTTTTTATTACAA
>NC_082712.1:78223696-78271196 GCF_030144855.1 Hypanus sabinus | reverse complement strand
CCACCTCACCAACCCACTCGCTTTGGCCCTGCTCTTACTGGCCCACCTGCCACCAAGCCCTCTGTTCCTCAGGAACTCCTCCAATGTCCTCTTGTTCTGGCCCTTGTCCCACTGGTCCACTCCCCCTGGACTGCCCCTCAGACCAGCAGGGTGGGGGTGAGGGTGGTTCTTGCCAAGTGGCTGGGTCCTGCACAGCTTCAGATAATACCCTGTGACACATAGAATTTACTGGAGGAGGCAGCCATTGGAAGCAGACATGATAACAACAGGGGAAGGCAGGAGAATGGGGTTGAGAGGGATAATAATTCAGCCGTGATGGAATGGCAGTGCAGACTCGATGGACCGAATGGACTAATTCTGCTCCTATGTCTTATGGTCTTAAAGTCTTATTTCAATGGACACATTAACAGCAGGAGATGGAGGCATGGAGTGATAGGGAGCACACACACACACACACACACACACACACACACACACACACACACACACACACACACACACACACACACACACAGATACACACGCGCACACACACAAACAGATACACACACACACACACACACAGATACACACGTGCACACACACAAACAGATACACACACACACACACACAGATACACACGCGCACACACACAAACAGATACACACACACACACACACACAAACAGATACACACACACACACACACAAACAGATACACACACACGCGCACACACACAAACAGATACACACACACACACACACACACACAGATACACACGCGCACGCACACAAACAGATACACACACACACACACACACACACACACACACAGATACACACAAACAGATACACACGCGCACGCACGCAGGTGGGATTAGATGGACTGCCACTGCTGTCAGCTCTGTTTCGCGGTGGGCAGTAGTGCCTGTTTCTGTGTAGTTCTGGGTTCTGATTCAGCCTCTTTCATTCCCCCTCCCCCCACACTAACATTCGCCTTTCGCATGTTCACTGCATCCTGAATCTCACCCTCCTGCAAGATCACCTCCTTCCCTCTCGGCACAATATTTGCTGGAAATCCAGAGCAACAGATGAAAACACTGGAGGAGCTCTGCAGGCCAGGCAGCATCTGTGGAGAGGAATGAACAGTTGAAATTCCGGGGAGAAGCCCTGCATCAGTCCTGAATGTCTCTACTTCCTCAGGAGGCGAAAGGAATTCCCCGTTGAAGCTTGCCAGCTTTCATTAGTACACATAGAATGGAAGCATTTTGTTCTGATGTCTCACAGCCTGGTGCAGTAACTACTTTGCATGGACAGAGCACAGCACTTTGCAGAAAGCAGCCTCCCCTCCATGGACTCTGTGTCCACTTCTCACTGCCTGGGTAAGGCAGCCAGCATCGTCAAAGACCTCACCCACACTGGAGATTCTCCCTTCTCCCCTCTCCCATCGGGAGAAGCCTGAAACGTACTAAAGCCTGTAAGTACACACCACCAAGCTCGACAGCTTCTATCCCACTGTGATCAGACCTCTTGTAGGGCAAGACCTCACAACCTACCTCATTATGACCGTGCACCTTATTGCCTGACTCACTGCATTCTCTCTGTAGCTGTTACATTTTATTCTGCACTGGTATTGTTTGAGCTTGTTCTGCCTCAGTGCTCTGTGTAACAGGGTCAGAGTGAGCGAATTGGAGCGGAGTCCACACAGAAATGTTTCTCAGCCCGTCCACCTGAACCGGGACCGAGGTTTGGATCAACCTTGGCGTTGAGCTGATTTGGAAAGGTTGAGTATGGCCTCAGGATGGGGGATGAGATCTAGGTCCTGTGGTGGGGCCCACATCTTGGTGACAAGTGCTTGGACTATTTAAACGCTGGCCCTGATAGACTGAAAAAGGCAGGGTGTTGGGACCGGAGGCGATGATCAGGCCGATTCCACTAGCTCTTCCCCGACGTCCACTTGTCTCTCTGCGGCGTGTCTACGTGTCTGCTGGCTACGGATTCCGAATGCTGATGCTTGCTTTTGTTGTTGGCGTGATTTGTGTGTTTTTTTCTCGTCTCTGCTGTTGTTCTTTGTAAAATTGGGTTCTTTCAGGTTTCTTGCTTTGTAGCTGCCTGTAAGCAGACAAATCTCATGGTTGTATAGTTCATACATTCTTTGATAATAAATGTACTTTGAATCCTACAGATGATTTGATCTACATGCAAGACAAGCTTGTCACTGTATGACAACAATAAACCAATACCAATCCCTTTGTTCTGTCAGTTCAATTTCCTCTTTAGCTTAGCTACCACAACCTCTACACTTGTTCTACTGAAGTTTCAAATGTCTGACATCAATTTCCCCACTCATGCCTTATCCTGTCCCTGTCATCCGCTAGATCTCCCATGACGTCTACACTTGCCCTGTGCCGGGATATATTTCAAGTTGAAGTGTAACAGTTTTTCATCTCTATGTGAACACAACCAATCAAAACAGTTTCCTCTGTGGCCAAGGTGCAAAATACAGTCATACACAGCACAAGGCAGATGTAAAGTACAGCCGCGCACAAGCAAATAGCCCGACATCCTGAGTGCATGAGTATTGCAGCATCCTGCAGCTGAGCGAATGCTAGATGCAGCACAGATACCCCGCCACACGGCTTCCGGCCCTCTGGTGGAGTGCCCGACTCCAGCTGCAAACAGGCGACACCGCTGCTCGAGGTCTCGACCCACGCAGCTCTCCTGCCAGTCGCCAATAGACCTTGCAGCATTCCGCACCACCAACGCCCAACGGGAATGATCAGTGGCTGTCTGTGACATTCGTGACACCTCAGTGCTCGGTGACCCTCCCCCCCTTACCTGCAGGATTATTTCCAATTACAGAGGCATAGAGATGCCACATGGAACCTGGTCTTCCGCCCAACTTGTCCATTGCTGCCAAGGTGCCCAGCTGCGCCAGTCCCATTTGCCCACATTGAGCTCATGTCCCATAAACCTTTTCCATCCACGTACCTGCACAAGAGTCTTAATAATTATAAGGCACTGGGGGGGGGGGTGCCCATTGGAGTATTGGGCCCCTTTCCAGTTTGAGGGCAGTTTTGGGCCCTTTATCTAAGAAAGGATGTGCTGATGTTGGAGGGTTACAGGGAGGTTCAGGAAAATCATTCTGGGATTGAAGGCTTATCATATGAGGAATGTTTGATGTCTCTGGCCCTGTGTTCAGTGGAATTCAGAAGAATGAGGGGTGGCGTCTCATTGAGACCTCGACAGAGTGGATGTGGAGAGGCTGTCTCCTGTGGTGGTGGACACAGCCTCAGAATAGAGGGTGCCCTTTTAGAGCGGAGATGAGGCAGACTTTCTTTAGCCAGAGGGTGGTGAACCTGTGGAATCTGATACCACAGGCAGCTGTGGAGGCCAACTCATTGGGTACATTTAAGGCAGAGTTTGGTAGATCTTGATTGGTCAGGGCATGAAGGGGTACGGGGGGAAGGCAGGAGATTGGGGCTGAGAGGGAAATGGGTCAGCCACGATACAATGGTGGTGCAGGCTCGATGGGCCAAATGGGTTAATTCTGCTCTGTATCTTATTGTTATTGCATCTGCCTCAACCACTTCCTGTGGCAGCTTGTTCTGTGTTCTTATCACCCTCTGAGTGAAGAGGTCGTCCCTTTGCTTTCCCCAAAAACTTTCTGCTTCTGGCTTAAACCTAAGCCTTTAGGTGTTTGATTCCCTTTCCGCACAGACTGAGTGCACTCACCCTCACTCTGCCCCTCGTGATTTTATATGCCTCTATAAGGTCACCCCTCAGCCTCCTTCGCACCAAGGAATGAAGTTCTATCCTGGCCAACCTCTCCCTATGACTCAGTCCCCCGAGTCCTGACGACATCCACGTAAATTTTCTCTCCCCGTTTTTTAAATGAAATCTTTCCAATAAAAAGGTGATACAAACTGAACCTAATGTTCCAAACTTTGGGTTTAAGATGGTGCTGCTGAAGGTGTGTGACAGGTGGTTCGAAAGCAAAGGAGTTCGATTAACATTATTAATAACACTTATCTTGAAGTAAATCATGGTGAACTATCACCACAAGCAATGATGAGGCGAATGAGGCAAAGCGAACTCGAGGCAAGTGCCCTGCTGTAAAAGCGACACACTTGGAGTTGGTGCTTTGCTGTTTGGAGTGGACGATGCAGAGGGGAGAAGATGAAGCAGAGGAGTTTTGATGCCCGATTGATGCACCATCAATAACTCACACTGAGACGTAGGCGAGATATCGGCTTTTATTGACTGGAAGAAGGAACCAGGAGTGAGTGTCTATCATACAAGGTCTTGGAGACTGAGGCCGAGCTTCAGGCCGCAGGTCTCCTTTATACAGGGGCCTGTGGGAGGAGCCACAGGAGCAGTCAGCAGGGGCGTGTCCCGACAGGCACATAGTTCACCACACCGATCAACTAACCCAGGTGGCAAGGGCGGATTGCTCAAAGCGCAGAGCCGATTTGGGGAGCCCGAGAACAGCTTCTTCAGCAGCAAAATCCAGGTCTGAAGCAAATCACTGGGTGGTGTGTTCTAGGCCCGGAGCAACTCACCACACTGAGGCTGTCAGACTGTTTGCAGCTGCTGGGAACTTCGCGGCAATTTGCCCTCTGCTTATATGATGAACTGAATACAGAGGCTTCAGGCCTACTCCGGGCTGCTCCGGGATTTCAATCTCAGGGCTCAGTTACGGGTCAGAATGCTGTTGTTGTTGCTTGCTTCTGCTGTTTGTGTGACTTGTTTTTGTGTTTTTTCTCTTCCTCTGCACACTGGGTGTTGGTCTTTCTTTTTAAAATTAGGTTCTTTCAGGTTTCTTGCTTTGTGGCTGCCTGTGAGCAGACAAATCTCATGTTTGTAAACTTTATATATTATTGGATAATAAATATACTTTGAATCTTGAAATACGCAGCCTCACCATTGACTTGTACAAGTGCAACATAACATTTCAACTCCTGTACTGTGTCCTGACTGTGTGCTAAACATCTTCTTCACCCTGTCTACCTGTCAGGGAACCAGATACTTGTACCCAGAGGACCTGCTGTGAAAGCTCTGCCTTTCAAGCTGCACTTACCTAAACTGAACACCTCAGATGTACTGGTCCGAAGGTTTATTTGTCACGGAACCCCTGCTTCTCCTTCTCTTTGGGAACCATCTAATCTCCTCTCCTCAAGCCCCTATAGTTCTCAGCCACCCCTGGTTAAGCCATCATAACCCCCACATTGACTGGCCCACCGGGAAGACAGTCAGCTGGAGCTTGTTCTGCCATCCCTCTTGCCCTTCCCCAAGAGGAGGTCACTGCGACATCGTCTGCCTCTGAGCCCCCTGACTTGTCCACTGTTCCTGTAGGGTATCATGATCTTGGGGAGGTGTTTAGTAAGAACAGGCCCTTTCTCTGCCTCCACATCAGCCTTACGACTGCACGATTGACCGTCTCCCCGGAGCCTCATTGCCCACCAGTCGGTTGTACAGCCTGTCCCATCCAGAAAGCATGCAAGCAAAGTCCACAGATAAAGCACAAGGTGGTGAGAAAGGATCTGAAGAGGGTAATTCTGAAACAACTCAGACATGTTCTAAGGATAAAGTGCCAGATCTGCTTTGTAATGAGGAAAATGAAGAGATTGTAGAAGAGAAAAAAGGTATTGTACACTTCGATTTAGAGGAATGGCACTTAGGAGAAATGATTCAAATAGAACAGAAGAAAAGTCTGAAAATACGTTCTCTAAGTCAAGTGAAAAATTTGAAAATGATCGGTCTAGTGATGAAGGAACTGGCGTAGAAAATTCCCAGTTGCATTTCAAAGAAAGCCGACTGGACTCTAAGGAAATTGCACACGCTTCTCCAGGAAACATGGTGCAAACTGAAAACCTGATAAAGTCTGAAGAGGAGAAATCGGCTGTAGTGGATGAACTTGTTGAAGCCATACCAGCTGAAGCACAAGAGGACGTAGTCCAATACTATCGCTGGAAAAGACTACAGAGGTTGAAGGTAAAGTAAGAAACCTGACCAGAATAAACCGACCGCTCATGCCGCTATGAACGTAAGTTTGTCTGTGACTGAGCAAGAAAAGCCTTCACTGACTACCAGAAAAGAGAAACCAACAACTGATTTAAAGTTGGGCAAATCTCTAGCACCAGCATCAGTTACAAGGTCCAGAAATCAACCATCTCCTGTGATTCACAAAGGGCATAGAAAAGAAGCAAGTCCAGAACGCAAGACGGCAACGTGAAACTCAAGCTACCCAGATCCATGCGCGTTCATCCTACGTCCCACATCTCCCAAATGAAACCTGTGTCTGTCAGCCTGTTGTGCCTTCCTGCCGAACCCTTCCACCCGCCCGGGTTGTCGGCAATCGGGGCAAGCCTGGTGGCTCACCTGGAGACTCCCGATGAAGGGTGGGGTATGGCCTCAGTCCTGATCGTTAGTTCCTCATGTTCTCCTAATTTCCTTCTCCCTGTGTGATCCCGGGCTCCTTGGTTGCGGCATCTGATTCTCATCTAAACCTGCAGCATAAATACCCCAGCTTTGCATCGCCAGATCATTGTTTCAGCCAGTGTGGTAATTCACGTTTCTGGCCGCTTATGATTGTGTATTCTGGGTTTTACATCAGCACCAAGGTTTGCCTTTGTAACTCTGTCTCTCCGTCTCAAGGTAAGTATTGCCGGCTGCCTGTCTCCTGTTTGCCGTTCAGCTCCAGCAACGCTCCGTGTCATGGTAAACGATTAACGGCCGCCTGCCTTTCCGTTCATTCTCCTGTTGCCGTTCAGCTCCAGCAACGCTCCGTGTCACGGTAAACGATTAACGGCCGCCTGCCTTTCCGTTCATTCTCCTGTTGCCGTTCAGCTCCAGCCTTGCTCGTTCCCTGGCCTTCCCTGCGACCGTTAATAAACGTTCTTTAGGTTACTCTACCTCCGTGTCAGTGTCTGCGTATGGGTTCACTCGTTCTCTGCAACGGTGTGGGGTGGTGGGAAATCCAAAATACTGGCTACCCTTGATGGCAGGGGTTCCGCACCTTCTGCAGAGATGCGATGGCCAAGAAAGTCAATGGTTGACGACCCAACCTGGCATTTATCTGGGTTGATAATCAGCCCGCTTTGGCTTAAGGGCACGAAAAGTGAGTGGAGATGAGAAATGTGTTCGGATTTGGATCCACTGGTGACAAGCATGTCATCCAGGCAAACAAAAAGAAAATCGCGGTGTTTTAATCCAGAGTCCAACAGCCGTTGGAAAGTCTGTGCTGCATTTTTCAGCTCAAATGGCACGTGCAGAATCTCAGAGGCCAAACAGGGTTATCACAGCCATTTAGGGAATGTCCTCCGAGCACACAGGCACCAGATGGTCACCCCTAACTAGACTGACTTTTGGAAAAAAGTTAACTTTCCATCTGAATGTGCCAAAAGGTCTTGGTTGTGTGGAACTGGGTAACGGTTTGGGGTGGTGGTCTTGTGAAGGGTGGCAACAACTACCAGACTTCAGGACCACATGGAAGGGTGAAGCCCAGGGGTATTGGTGTACAATGCCAAGTCTTCCCACGCTGGCCAACTCAGCCCTCGCGGTAGCCAGCCGTTCTAGGTCCAGCTTATGCATGTGGGCATGGGCTGGTGGCCAGTCGTAGAAATGTGGAGAATGTGGGCTTGGTGAGATTTGGGAGTTTGCCCAGCACTTGAGTAAACTCCCTTGCTGAGGTGCATGTGCTTGACAGAGTCATTGTGGGGGACTTGCTGAGGGAGCAGGGTAACGACCTAAAGTCTTTGACATCCACAAGCCGGCAGTTCTTAAGAGTGACTGATTGTCCTTGGGCACGCGGGAAATCTGCACTGAGCAGAGGTCTAGCCACCTGAGCCAGGACAAAGTCCCAGGATAAAGTGTAACATCACCCACTGAAGCAGAGCCTCACCCATCGTGTCCTGTAAATCTGGATCCTGCGGCCTCCAGCGAGATTTTGGCTCTCTCTGCCTTCCCTTCAGCAGGCGATGCAGGCAGCACGCTCACTTTCGCACCCGTGTCACAAGGAAGCATCACCCTGAAAGAGTGTCCCTAATGAACAGTAGATGATTCTGGCAGCTGGAAGCCTCAGTGGTCACTGACGTCCCAGTGCACTGGCACTGCCAAAGCTGTAAGGCGGTCGGCACTTCCTAGCGTTTGTAACAGAGCGAGCACAGGTCTGGCATCGTCTGTTTCACAGCTGTTGGTCTCCTTTTACTGGGGGCCTTGCTGACTGGGCTTGTTGTGGTAGAGAGAGGAGGTGGAATGACGCATCACTGCCCGGCTGAGTGTAGACTACCAGTCATTTTAGCAAGCTCCCCATAGTCATTCCTTCAAGGGTTCATTGGTGACAGCTGTGTGAACTGGATCAGGCATTGGCTGCATGAAGAGTCCTTTAAAAATAAAACAAGGATGGTGATTTCCCAGGAGGGACAGCATGTGATCCATCAGCTCCGAAGGATTAGCATCGCCGAGGCTGGGCAAGGAGAGCAACTGTTTAACGCTCAGACTCCGATAGTCCAAAAGTCTGTAAAAGGGGAGTTTCTGAGCGACGTTACCACATAGTTGTTAACGGAGATTTCTTGCAGCATGAATTGGGCCTCGGCTTGTACAAACAAAGTACGGCATTTTGCTCCCAAAACTCCGGCAGTTTCAAAGTGACTGTGTGGGCTGACATGTTCAGTAACCCTGGAATCGGCCTAGAGCATCAGGGTCACCAATGCAAGTTTTTACAAATAAAGTGACAGAGGTATTTTATGTTTCAGAAAAGGCACAGCAGCTCATTTACTGAACATCAAGAAACAGAACTCAAAGTGCCGCAAAAGCCCTTTACATCAGACCCACCTCTTAAAGTAACCACCAACCCGATGTTGGTGTTTGTGAATTCTCTATGTTCCTAACAATTACATTACCCGACAGATTCAGCCTGCACAGGACCATTCTGACATGATCCGACTCTTAAACCTTCAACCAAAAATCGGGTCCAGTTGCTTCGATAGGCTCTGAGGCCTGGACCCCACCAACTTGATTCAGTCTATACCTGAGCTTTCCAATCTGGCCCGGTGCTTAAGTCGATTAGACCTCAGTTCTTTCTCATTCCAGGCAATGGTCCTGCTGCTACATTGAATTGCCTCCAGGTCCAAAGGGAAGTTACAGCCCATTGTTTGCAATCATCACGTACCAGAAAAAGAGTGATTAACTAAGTATTTAGTCCTTTACTTTGTTCCATTGCCCAGCACCCAGAAGCTGTCAAGATTCACCAGTGCTTGTCCCATGATTAGGCTAGGGTTAAATCAGGGGATCGCTGGGCAGCACAGCTCAAAGGGCCAAAGGGCCTATTTCACACTGTATCTCAATAAATAAATGCTAAATAAGAAAATACAGAGGTCTTGCTCCTAGTTTGCCTTTTATTTTGCACACCCGTACTAAATCGTGTTAAATTTTGTTCCGTTCCGTTCCTCACGGGCTGAAAGGAATTGGGGAACTGGCTTTCTCTCGGCTGCTGCCAATTCTCTAATGTGCCGGGATCGAGGGTTAATTGATGGCTGCAACTTGCCCCCACCCCCCCCCCCCCATGTGTGGGTGAGATGTGGACTGCAGAGGGAGCTGGTGGGAAATAGGATGGGAATAACTGGGTGGTTCATGGGCAGTACAGGGTTGATGGGCTGAAGGGCCTCTCTGTTAGTATTTGTGCACCCAAATGGATAATGTCTCCTCTCACTTTGCTCCTCATACCAAATTACATCCAACACCTCCAATACAAAAGGGTAAGAGGCCTTTCAGCCCATCGAATCCCTGCACACTCACACTGATCTGACCCAAATGCCATTTCTATGATGGAGGTGTAAGAGACGGCAGCTGCTGTAATCTGGAGGAGCGCACAATGTGCTGGAAGAAGGCAGTGGGTCAAGCAGCTCCTGTGGTGCGAAGGGAAATGTGGCTGTTTTGGATGCAGAGTCTGTATCAGGAGCAGTGGACCATGAGGAAAGGGGAGAAATAGCCCATCTGCCGCATCAGGTCTGTCTTGTTCAAAACAGGTCACAGCACCCGTCACTGTGACAGACCCTGGGTCACAGCACCCATCACTGTGACTGACCCTGGGTCACAGCACCCGTCACTGTGACAGACCCTGGGTCATAGCACCCATCACAGTGACTGACCCTGGGTCACAGCACCCGTCACTGTGACAGACCCTGGGTCACAGCACCCGTCACTGTGACAGACCCTGGGTCACAGCACCCATCACTGTGACTGACCCTGGGTCACAGCACCCGTCACTGTGACAGACCCTGGGTCACAGCACCCATCACTGTGACTGACCCTGGGTCACAGCACCCATCACTGTGACTGACCCTGGGTCACAGCACCCGTCACTGTGACAGACCCTGGGTCACAGCACCCGTCACTGTGACTGACCCTGGGTCACAGCACCCGTCACTGTGACAGACCCTGGGTCACAACACCCGTCACTGTGACAGACCCTGGGTCACAGCACCTGTCACTGTGACAGACCCTGGGTCATAGCACCCGTCACAGTGACTGACCCTGGGTCACAGCACCCGTCACTGTGACTGACCCTGGGTCACAGCACCCGTCACTGTGACTGACCCTGGGTCACAGCACCCGTCACTGTGACAGACCCTGGGTCATAGCACCTGTCACTGTGACAGACCCTGGGTCACAGCACCCGTCACTGTGACTGACCCTGGGTCACAGCACCCGTCACTGTGACTGACCCTGGGTCACAGCACCCGTCACTGTGACTGACCCTGGGTCACAGCACCCATCAGTGTGACAGACCCGGGGTCACAACACCCGTCACTGTGACTGACCCTGGGTCACAGCACCCATCAGTGTGACAGACCCGGGGTCACAACACCCGTCAATGTGACTGACCCTGGGTCACAGCACCTGTCACTGTGACAGACCCTGGGTCACAGCACCCGTCACTGTGACTGACCCTGGGTCACAGCACCCGTCACTGTGACAGACCCTGGGTCACAACACCCGTCACTGTGACAGACCCTGGGTCACAGCACCCGTCAGTGTGACAGACCCGGGATCACAGCACCCGTCAATGTGACAGACCCTGGGTCACAACACCCGTCACTGTGACAGACCCTGGGTCACAGCACCCGTCACTGTGACAGACCCTGGGTCACAGCACCCGTCAATGTGACAGACCCTGGGTCACAGCACCCGTCACTGTGACAGACCCTGGGTCACAGCACCCGTCACTGTGACAGACCCGGGATCACAGCACCCATCACAGTGACAAACCCTGGGTCACAGCACCCATCACAGTGACAAACCCTTGGTCACAGCACCCGTCACTGTGACAGACCCTGGGTCACAGCACCTGTCACTGTGACAGACCCTGGATCACAGCACCCGTCACTGTGACCTGGGTCACAGCACCCGTCACTGTGACAGACCCGGGGTCACAGCACCCGTCACTGTGACTGACCCTGGGTCACAGCACTCGTCACTGTGACAGTCCCTGGGTCACTGCACCCATCACAGTGACAAACCCTTGGTCACAGCACCCGTCACTGTGACAGACCCTGGGTCACAGCACCCGTCACTGTGACAGTCCCTGGGTTACAACACTTTGACAGACCCTGGGTCACAGCACCCGTCACTGTGACAGACCCTGGGTCACAGCACCCGTCACTGTGACAGTCCCTGGGTCACTGCACCCATCACAGTGACAAACCCTTGGTCACAGCACCCGTCACTGTGACAGACCCTGGGTCACAGCACCCGTCACTGTGACAGTCCCTGGGTTACAACACTTTGACAGACCCTGGGTCACAGCACCCGTCACTGTGACAGACCCTGGGTTACAACACTTTGACAGACCCTGGGTCACAGCACCCGTCACTGTGACAGACCCTGGGTCACAGCACCCGTCACTGTGACAGTCCCTGGGTCACTGCACCCATCACAGTGACAGTCCCTGGGTCACAGCACCAGTCAATGTGACAGACCCTGGGTCACAACACCCGTCACTGTGACAGACCCTGGGTCACAGCACCTGTCACTGTGACAGACCCTGGGTCACAACACCTGTCACTGTGACAGACCCTGGGTCACAGCACCCATCACAGTGACAAACCCTTGGTCACAGCACCCGTCACTGTGACAGTCCCTGGGTTACAACACTTTGACAGACCCGGGGTCACAGCTCCCTTCACTGTGACAGACCCTGGGTCACAGCTCCCTTCACTGTGACAGACCCGGCGTCACAGCACCTGTCACTGTGACAGTCCCTGGGTCACAGCACCTGTCACTGTGACAGTCCCTGGGTCACAGTACCCGTCACTGTGACAGACCCTGGGTCACAGTACCCGTCACTGTGACAGACCCTGGGTCACAGTACCCGTCACTGTGACTGACCCTGGGTCATAGCACCCATCACTGTGACTGACCCCGGGTCACAGCACCCATCACTGTGACTGACCCTGGGTCACAGTACCCGTCACTGTGACAGATCCGGGATCACAGTACCCGTCACTGTGACAGACCCTGGGTCACAGTACCCGTCACTGTGACAGACCCTGGGTCACAGTACCCGTCACTGTGACAGACCCGGGGTCACAGTACCCGTCACTGTGACAGACCCTGGGTCACAGTACCCGTCACTGTGACAGACCCTGGGTCATAGCACCCATCACTGTGACTGACCCTGGGTCACAACACCCATCACTGTGACAGACCCAGGGTCATAGCACCTGTCACTGTGACAGACCCTGGGTCACAGCACCCGTCACTGTGACAGATCACGTGTCACAGCACCCGTCACTGTGACAGACCCTGGGGCACAGTACCCGTCACTGTGACAGACCCTGGGTCACAGCACCCGTCACTGTGACAGACCCTGGGTCACAACACCCATCACTGTGACAGACCCTGGGTCATAGCACCCGTCACTGTGACAGAGCACCCGTCACAGCACCCGTCAATGTGACAGACCCTGGGTCATAGCACCCGTCACTGTGACAGAGCACCCGTCACAGCACCCATCACTGTGACAGACCCTGGGTCACAGCACCCGTCACTGTGACAGACCCTGGGTCACAGCACCCATCACTGTGACAGACCCTGGGTCACAGCACCCATCACTGTGACAGACCCTGGGTCACAGCACCCGTCAGTGTGACAGACCCTGGGTCACAGCACCCGTCAATGTGACAGACCCTGGGTCACAGCACCCATCACTGTGACAGACCCTGGGTCACAGCACCCGTCAGTGTGACAGACCCTGGGTCACAGCACCCGTCACTGTGACAGACCCTGGGTCACAGCACCCGTCACTGTGACAGACCCTGGGTCACAGCACCCGTCACTGTGACAGACCCTGGGTCACAGCACCCGTCAATGTGACAGACCCTGGGTCACAGCACCCGTCACTGTGACAGACCCTGGGTCACAGCACCCGTCACTGTGACAGACCCTGGGTCACAGCACCCGTCACTGTGACAGACCCTGGGTCACAGCACCCGTCACTGTGACAGACCCTGGGTCACAGCACCCGTCACTGTGACAGACACTGGGTCACAGCACCCGTCACTGTGACAGACCCTGGGTCACAGCACCCGTCACTGTGACAGACCCTGGGTCACAGCACCCGTCAGTGTGACAGTCCCTGGGTCACAGCACCCATCACTGTGACAGACCCTGGGTCACAGCACCCGTCACTGTGACTGACCCTGGGTCACAGCACCCGTCACTGTGACTGACCCAGGGTCACAGCACCCGTCACTGTGACTGACCCAGGGTCACAGCACCCGTCACTGTGACTGACCCTGGGTCACAGCACCCGTCACTGTGACTGACCCTGGGTCACAGCACCCGTCACTGTGACAGACCCGGGGTCACAACACCCGTCACTGTGACTGACCCTGGGTCACAGCACCCGTCACTGTGACTGACCCTGGGTCATAGCACCCGTCACTGTGACTGACCCTGGGTCACAGCACCCGTCACTGTGACTGACCCTGGGTCATAGCACCCATCACTGTGACAGCTCCTGGGTCACAGCACCCATCACTGTGACTGACCCTGGGTCACAACACCCGTCAATGTGACAGACCCTGGGTCACAGTACCCGTCACTGTGACAGACCCTGGGTCACAGTACCCGTCACTGTGACTGACCCTGGGTCATAGCACCCATCACTGTGACAGACCCTGGGTCACAGCACCCATCACTGTGACAGACCCTGGGTCACAGCACCCGTCAGTGTGACAGACCCTGGGTCACAGCACCCGTCAATGTGACAGACCCTGGGTCACAGCACCCATCACTGTGACAGACCCTGGGTCACAGCACCCGTCAGTGTGACAGACCCTGGGTCACAGCACCCGTCACTGTGACAGACCCTGGGTCACAGCACCCGTCACTGTGACAGACCCTGGGTCACAGCACCCGTCACTGTGACAGACCCTGGGTCACAGCACCCGTCAATGTGACAGACCCTGGGTCACAGCACCCGTCACTGTGACAGACCCTGGGTCACAGCACCCGTCACTGTGACAGACCCTGGGTCACAGCACCCGTCACTGTGACAGACCCTGGGTCACAGCACCCGTCACTGTGACAGACCCTGGGTCACAGCACCCGTCACTGTGACAGACACTGGGTCACAGCACCCGTCACTGTGACAGACCCTGGGTCACAGCACCCGTCACTGTGACAGACCCTGGGTCACAGCACCCGTCAGTGTGACAGTCCCTGGGTCACAGCACCCATCACTGTGACAGACCCTGGGTCACAGCACCCGTCACTGTGACTGACCCTGGGTCACAGCACCCGTCACTGTGACTGACCCAGGGTCACAGCACCCGTCACTGTGACTGACCCAGGGTCACAGCACCCGTCACTGTGACTGACCCTGGGTCACAGCACCCGTCACTGTGACTGACCCTGGGTCACAGCACCCGTCACTGTGACAGACCCGGGGTCACAACACCCGTCACTGTGACTGACCCTGGGTCACAGCACCCGTCACTGTGACTGACCCTGGGTCATAGCACCCGTCACTGTGACTGACCCTGGGTCACAGCACCCGTCACTGTGACTGACCCTGGGTCATAGCACCCATCACTGTGACAGCTCCTGGGTCACAGCACCCATCACTGTGACTGACCCTGGGTCACAACACCCGTCAATGTGACAGACCCTGGGTCACAGTACCCGTCACTGTGACAGACCCTGGGTCACAGTACCCGTCACTGTGACTGACCCTGGGTCATAGCACCTGTCAGTGTGACAGATCACGTGTCACAGCACCAGTCACTGTGACATATCACGTGTCACAGCACCAGTCACTGTGACAGATCACGTGTCACAGCACCTGTCAGTGTGACAGATCACGTGTCACAGCACCCGTCACTGTGACAGATAACGTGTCACAGCACCTGTCAGTGTGACAGACTTGTATAACTGCATGAATGCCAGGTCGTAGAAGTGTTTCAAAAAGTCGAAAGGGAGGTTGCAGGCTAATGATTGCAGTGATCGTTTACCATGAGGAGTGGGATTAATACCGTTAGTATAGTTGTTTGTTTCGTTTGCTACTGCCAGGTAGTTGCTGTGCTTCACCAGCACCACCTTAAATCTATCCTCACTCTAGTCATCCTCCTGTTCTTCACATACATGTCCAATGCTTCGGGGTTTTCCTTAATCCTATCCGCCAAGGTCTTCTCATGTTCCCTTCTAAATCTTCTGAGCTCCTTCCTGGCTATGTTATATCTCTCAAGAGCCCGGTCTGATCTTTGTTTCCTAAACCTTAAATACGCTTCTTCCTTCTTCCTCTCGACTGGACTTGTCAACAATGGATCCCTGACCTATTTTTTCCCTGCCTTAATCTCTCTTCTGCCCGTTAAACCGCTGGCGTTTAGGGACAGCAATGAAGCTCGTCCATCTCTGGCTTCCTTCATCATGTCAGTAGCTTCCTCTTGGTTTTCACTAGTCAGTCATGCAGGTCCCGGGTGAAGACTCAGGAATACTGTTACACTCTGATGTAGAAGGATTCTTTGTTGCTTTTTCTGTAACAATTTTGTTTGTCCAGTCTGGGTTGTCAGCCCTGAGCTGACCCTCAAACCTAGAGGACCAGTGGACCACTCTCAGTCTCTCCTCTACCCTTTGACCTGTTTGACACGAGTGACCCTGACTCCAGCCAACATAGCTGTAGAGAATCCTATGGAGTTCCAGGAAAGATACTGGCATGGATCGCGGAATGGCTGACAGGGAGGAGGCAGCAAGTGGGAATAAAGGGGCCTTTACTGGTTGGCTGCCAGTGACTAGTGGTGTTCCTCAAGGGTCAGTATTGGGACCACTACTTTTCAGATTGTTTGTCGATGATTTGGATAATGGAACTGATGGCTTTGTGGCAAGTTTGCAGATGATACGTAGATAGGTGGAGGGGTAGGTAGTGCCTAGGAAGCAATGCGATTGCAGCAGGACTTAGGCAAATTGGAGGAACGGGCAAAAACGTGACAGGTGGAATACAGTGTTGGGAAATGTACGATAATGTACTTTGGTAAAAGGAACAATAGTGTGGACTATAATTGAAATGGGGAGAAAGCTCAGACATCAAAGATACATAGAACCCTCATGCAAGTCTCCCAGAAGATGAATTTACAGGTTGAGTCTGTGGTAAAGAAGGCAAATGCAATGTTAGCATTCATTTTAAGGGGAATAGAATATAAAAACAAGGAATCAGAATCGGGTTTATTATCACCGGCACGTGACGTGAAATTTGTAACTTAGCAGCAGCAGTTCAATGCAATACATAATCTAGTAGAAAAAATATTAATAAAAAAAGATAATAATAAATAAACAGGTAAATCAATTACATATATTTCAAAAAGTGCAAAAACAGAAATAAAAAGTGAAGCAGTGTCCAAAGATTCAATGTCCATTTAGGAATCGGATGGCAGAGGGGAAGAAGCTGTTCCTGAATCGCTGAGTGTGTGTCTTCAGGCTTCAGTACCTCCTACCTGATAGTATCAGTGAGAAAAGGGCATGCCCTGGGTGCTGGAGGTTCTTAATAATGGATGCTGCCTTTCTGAGACACCGCTCCCTGAAGATGTCCTGGGTACATTGCAGACTAGTGCCCAAGCTGGAGCTGACGGGATTTACAACCTGCTGCAGCTTCTATCGGTCCTGTGCAGTAGCTACTCCATCCCAGACAGTGATGCAGCCTGTCAGAATGCTCTCCATGGTAGAACTATAAAAGTTTTTGATTGTATTTGTTGACATGCCAAATCGCATCAAACTCCTAATATTGTACAGCCGCTGTCTTGCCTTCTTTATAACTACATCGATATGTTGGGACCAGGTTAGATCCCCAGAGAACTTGATACCCAGGAACTTGAAGCTGCTCACTTCTGATGCCTCTGTGAGGATTGGTATCTGTTCCTTCGTCTTACCCTTCCTGAAACACACAATCAGCTCTTTCATCTTACTGACATTGAGTGCCAGGTTGTTGCTGCAGCACCATTCCATTAGTTGGCATATCTCAGTCCTGTACACCCTCTCGTCACCAGCTGAGATTCTACCAACAATGGTTGTATCATCAGCAAATTTATAGATGGTATTTTATAATGCTGAGGCTTTATAATCACACCACTCTTGGAGTATTGTCAACAGTTTTGGGCCCCATATCTCAGAAAAGATGTGTTGTCATTGGAGAGAGTCCAGAGGAGGTTCACAAGGATGATTCTGAGAATGAAGGGGTTAACATGTGAGGAGCGTTTGGCAGCTTTGGGCTTGTACTCACTGGAATTTAGAAAAATGAGGGGGGAATCTGATTGAAACCTACTGAATGTTGAAAGGACTAGGTAGGGTGGATGTGGAAAGGAGGTTTCCTGTGGTGGGGGTATCCAGGACTAGAGGGTACAGCTTCAAAATTGAGGAGCAACCTTTTAGAACAGAGACAAGGAGGAATTTTTCTAGCCAGAGGGTAGTGAATCTGTGGAATGCCCTGCCACGGACTGCAGCGGAGGCCAAGTCCATGGGCATAATTAAGGCGGAAGTTGATAGTTTCCTGATTGGTCAGGGCATCAAAGAATATGGCGAGAAGGCAGGCATATGGGTGTTGAGCGGGATCTGGGATCAGCCATGATGGAATAGCAGAGTACTATGATGACAGGAGAAAGTTAGTCCCTTTTAGATTCAGACACCCGGTCCCAGGACAGGGATAGTATACAGTTCGACATAGAATGAATCAACACACACAACAAGCTGGAGGAACTCAACAGGTTGGACAGCATCTGTGGAAACGAGCAGTCAACGTTTCGGGCCGAGACCCTTCGTCAGGACACAGAGTGAAGCTCCCTCTACACTGTCCCATCACACACTCCCAGGGTCAGACACAGAGTGAAGCTCCCTCTACACCGTCCCATCACACACTCCCAGGGTCAGGCACAGAGTGAAACTCCCTCCACACGGTCCCATCACACACTCCCAGGGTCAGACACAGAGTGAAGCTCCCTCTACACCATCCCATCACACACTCCCACGGTCAGACACGGAGAGTGAAACTCCCTCTACACTGTCCACACCTCCCTCCACTCTCCCAGGGTCAGACACAGAGTGAAGCTCCCTCTACACCATCCCATCACACACTCCCACGGTCAGACACAGAGTGAAGCTCCCTCTACACCATCCCATCACACACTCCCAGGGTCAGACACAGAGTGAAGCTCCCTCCACACTGTCCCATCACACACTCCCGGGTCAGACACAGAGTGAAGCTCCCTCCACACTGTCCCATCACACACTCCCAGGATCAGACACAGAGTGAAGCTCCCTCCACACTGTCCCATCACACACTCCCAGGATCAGACACAGAGTGAAGCTCCCTCCACACTGTCCCATCACACACTCCCAGGATCAGACACAGAGTGAAGCTCCCTCCACACCGTCCCATCACACACTCCCAGGGTCAGACACAGAGTGAAGCTCCCTCTACACCGTCCCATCACACACTCCCAGGATCAGACACAGAGTGAAGCTCCCTCCACACCGTCCCATCACACACTCCCAGGATCAGACACAGAGTGAAGCTCCCTCCACACCGTCCCATCACACACTCCCAGGGTCAGACACAGAGTGAAGCTCCCTCCACACTGTCCCATCGCACACTCCCAGGGTCAGACACAGAGTGAAACTCCCTCCACACTGTCCCATCACACACTCCCTGGGTCAGACACAGAGTGAAGCTCCCTCTACAACGTCCCATCACACACTCCCAGGGTCAGACACAGAGTGAAACTCCCTCCTCACTGTCCCATCACACACTCCCGGGGTCAGACACAGAGTGAAACTCCCTCCACACTGTCCCATTACACACTCCCGGGGTCAGACACAGAGTGAAGCTCCCTCTACACTGTCCCATCACACACTCCCAGGGTCAGACACAGAGTGAAGCTCCCTCCACACTGTCCCATCACACACTCCCAGGATCAGACACAGAGTGAATCTCCCTCTACACTGTCCCATCACACACTCCCAGGATCAGACACAGAGTGAATCTCCCTCTACACTGTCCCATCACACACTCCCAGGATCAGACACAGAGTGAATCTCCCTCTACACTGTCCCACCACACACTCCCAGGGTCAGACACAGAGTGAAACTCCCTCCTCACTGTCCCATCACACACTCCCAGGGTCAGACACAGAGTGAAGCTCCCTCTACACCGTCCCAACACACACTCCCAGGGTCAGACACAGAGTGAAGCTCCCTCTACACTGTCCCATCACACACTCCCAGGGTCAGACACAGAGTGAAGCTCCCTCCACACTGTCCCATCACCCACTCCCAGGGTCAGACACACAGTGAAGCTCACACAGTACCCTGGTGCCAAGGATAAGTGCTGGTCACCAATCCTGACCTGACCAGTTAAATCCCCATTTTGCGATTAAAATTAAAACGGCCAGAAGGCATTGTCACTAAAATGTTTGAAACAAAACACAACCGCACCCCCTGCTGGCAGTGAAACAGTACTGAAGCAGTACCATGTCAAAGTGTCTCAGATCCAGAGGGAAGATGGTGGAGGAAATTGTGGAATAAAGGGAATTGGACAAGTTTTCTGATAAGTGGGGCTACATCTAGAGGCCATGGGTTAAGGGTGCAATGTGAAAAGTTTAAAGGGAAATGAGGGGAAACTTCTTCACTCATAGGGTGGTGAAAGTGTGGAACGAGCTGCCTGTGCAAGTGGAGCATATGAGTTCGATTTCAAAGTTTAAGAGAAGTTTGGATAGGTATACAGATGGCAGGGCTAAGGTCTGGTTGCAGGTTGTTGGGAATAGGCAGATTAAATAGCTCAACATAGACTAGATGGGCCAAAGGGCCTGTTTCTGTGCTGTTCTTTTCTATGACTCTATGTTAGTTTCTAAATTGGAGAAAGGCCTATTCTAATGGCATCAGAAAGAATCTGGCAGGTGCCAAATGGGGCAGGTTGGTCTCTAGTAAAGTGATGCTTGGTATTTGGGAGACTTCCCAATGTGAAATATCGACAGCTTGTATGTTCCTGTCAGAATGAAAGGCATGACTAACATGTTTAGGGAACTTTGATTTTTGAGAGCTATTGAGGCCCTGATTAATATGAAGGTGAAGGTGCATAGCAGGTAGGAACAAATGAGGCGCTTGAGGGGCACAAGTAATGCAGGAGAACACTTGAGGGAAATCGAGATGGCTAAAAGACTAATAGTTCCTGCTCTGCTTGGAAACGGTCTCCATATTCATCCCTTTCCTTCTGTAGCTCCGCTATTTGTACAACTTTGTGATTTCAGACGCCTTGCTCGCTCTTGCAACTGTTGTCCACTTGTTACGTGCTGTGTCATATGAGTTGGGTGATCACGGGCTTTCCGTGACCCTCAGCAAATTTTTCTATCAAAATGGCTTGTCATCGCCTTCTTCTGGGTGGTGTCTTTACAAGACGGGTGACCTGACCCCAGTGCTGTCAGGTATCTGGTCCCTTACACAGAACACAAACTTTTATCTCACTTTCAAGGACTCTTCATCCCATGTTCTCGATATTTATTGCTGATTTCTTTATTATTATTATTATTATTATTTATTTCTTTTTATATTTGCCCAGTTGTGTCTCACTGGTTGAACACATAAGTTAGTGTGGTTCTTCATTGATTCTGTTATGGCTATCACTCTATGGATTTATTATGTCCCAAAGACAATGAATCTTAGGGTGACATTGGATGTGGAAACATTTCACTGATGGGGCAAGTGAAGTTGAGTGAAGTTATCACCTTTGGTTCAGGAGCCTGATGGTTGAGGGTTAACTGATCCTGAACCTGATGGAGTGAGTCTTGAGGCTCCTCTACCTCCTTCCCTACTAGCAGCAAGAAGAATATATGAACTGGGTGGTGAGGAGCCCTGATGATAGATGTTGCTTCCTGCATCAGCTCTTTGTGTAGATGCGTTCGATGGTGGGAGGGCTTCACCCATGATGGACCGGACTGTATCCACTAATTTTTGTAGGATTTTCTGCTACAGGTCATTGGTGTTTCCAGACAAGTCTGTGATGCAGCCAGTCAATATACTCTCCACTACACACCTATAGAAGTTTGTCAAACTTTTAGATCTTCGATCTTGGGCGAGGTTTAATCAACACAGTGTGTGGATTGGACTCTGTAAATCATGTTATGGTTGCTTCTTTATTGCGACTTTGTGTGATTTTGATCAGGATGGGCTGACTCTACAGCCTGTAGTCAACGTGACAGAGTGCTCAATTGAACTGAACAGTCCCAGACTGTTTCAATGACGCTCTGGTTTGATGTTTTATATTCTGCGTTTTCCACTCGTGCTTTGGTGTTTGAGCAATTTTTTTTGTATGTTGGGTGTTTGATATTTTCCTTTGAACGGGTTCCAGGTGTTTCTCTGTTTCGTGCCTGCCTGTGGGAAGACGAATCTCAGGGTTGTGTACTCCATGTACACTTCAATGATAAATGACTTTGAATCTTTGCAAACCGCAGGCAATTTCAATGACGTTAATTACTTCAGTACTTTGGGTTAACAAATGATTCCTTTGAGATATATAATGTAATTGATAAGACACCTCTGCAGTCCAAAGACCTTTGGGAGGGACTAATCAACACAAACTCATTGTCCTTTTTCCCAGTGCTGATGAATGGTCTCAGCCCAAAACGTTGACTGTTCCCACAGATGCTGCCTGCCAAGTTCCTCCAGCATCTGCAGATTTTCTCTTGTTTGCTGTTGTTTATGGTTTAGTTATTGCATATGCAATCTCTCAAGTCTGTGGAGCAACCTATACTTCTAACTTCAGTTTACCACTTGCAATTTACAAAAAACTAAAGACTAGCTTCCTGAAATAATCTACACTTATAATAAGAACTGAAGACCAATTCTTATTTGAATTAATATCTGTTATATTTGAATATGGGTGTTGGGGTGGAGATGTGTCTCTGGCAAGGGAAATATAAGGCACTGATGATGGTGATATTCACAAAACTCCCGAATACTCCTAACCGCATACAGATTACAGAGGCGGAGGTGCTTGCTGTTTAGATGTAAATTAGGGTGGTAAATCCCCAGGGCCTGACAAAGTGTTCCCTTGGTCCTTGTGGGAGGCTAATGTAGAAGTTGCAGGGGCCTTGGAAGAACATTCACAGATGAGGTGCCAGAGGACTGAAGGATAGTTAATATTCTGTTGCTCAAAGAACAAACTCAGAAATATAGGCCAGTGACATAGAAGATTGAGGGGAGATTTGATAGAGGAATACAAAACTACGAGGGGAACAGATGGGGTAAATGCAAGCAGGCTTTTTCCACTGAAGCTGGGTGGGACTACAACTAGAGGTCATGGGTTAATGGTGAAAGGTGAAAAGTTTAAGGGGAACATGAGGGGAAACTTCACTCAGAGGGTTGTGCATTTGTGAAATGAGCTGCCAGTGGCAGAGCTGGAAGTGGGTTCAATTGCAATATTTAAGAGAAGTTTGGATAGGTACATGTATGGGTGAGTCATGATCCAGCTGCAGCTTAATAGGTCTAGGCAGAATAAGATGGGCTGAAGGGCCTGGTTCTGTGCTGTGGTGCTCTATTACTCTATACCCCCTTGTTTATAGCACCTCCTCCCTGGCAATAAAGACTATATGCTTTCACCCTCTCTATGCTCCTCATGACCTTATCTACCTACATCAGGTTACCCCTTAATCTCTTACACACCAGAGAATAAAATCCCGATCTCATTTGCTCCTTGTAATTCAGGTTTCCAAGTACCAGGCAAATAAACCATTTCTGCACACCTTCTAGTTATCATCATCATTATGTGCCATGTTGTATGACATGGGCGATGATCGTCTTTGACCATGATTGCTATTGTTATATTTTTCTACAGAAGTGGTTTGCCATTGCCTTCTTCTGGGCAGTGTCTTTACACGATGGGTGACCCCAGCCATTGTCAATACTCTTCAGAGATTGTCTGCCTGGGGTCAGTGGTTGCAAAACCAGGACTTGTGATTAGCACCGGCTGCTTGTACGACCATCCACCACCTGCTTCTGTGGCTCCACGTGACCCTGTGTGGGGGTTTGGGTACTAAGCAGGTGCTACGCCTTGCCAAAGGGTGACCTGTAGGCTATTGGAGGGATGACGAGCCTTACACCTCCTTTGATAGTGACATATCTCCTCCCCGCCAAATAACAGCTCTTCCTATAACAGGGCGACCAAAACTGATCACAATACTTCAAGTGCAGCTTCACCAATTACTTATACAACTGCAATATAACCTCCCAATACCTATACTCAGTGCCCTGACTGATGAAGGCTAGCATGCCAAATGTCTTCTTCCCCACCTGATCTACCTGTGAAGCTGCTTTAAGCAAGGAGAACACACAGACTCCTCACAGGCAGTGCTGGGAATTGAACCTGGGTTGCTGGTGTTGTAAAGCATTGTGCTAACCACTACGCCACAGTGGTGCCCACAATATGAAAAAAATGACTTGGTTGGACTGGGTGACAAGTCTTGGGGAGAGAAGTCAAAGGATTCCGTCTCCTCTAGGTCAAGGAACTCCTTCCTAGCTTAGAAGAGATGTATGGGGCAAAGAACACACAAAGATGTCAGTTTCTATGCTTTCTCTATTACTTTCCAGCCCTGTTGAAGGGTCTCGATCTAAAATGTCAACTCTTCACTCTTTTCCACAGACGCTGCCTGGCCTGCTGAGTTCCTCCAGCATTTTGTGTGTGTGTTGCTCTGGATTTCCAGTATCTGCAGGATCTCTGATGTTTGAGAGTAGTGGCTGGAGGAGGCAGACACAATAGTGGTGTTCAAGGGGCTTTTAAACAGGCACGCGGGGACAGCTGGGGAATGGAGAGGCCAAATGCAGGCAGAAGGCAATAGCTTGGATTGGTACCATGGTTGGTAAATTCATATAATACTATATAATAAGACTATAAGACATAGGAACAGAATTAGGCCATTTGGTCCATTGAGTCTGCTCCACCATTTCATTATGGCTGATCCAATTTCCTCTCAGACCCAATCTCCTTCCTTCTCCCCATACCTCTTCATGCTGTGACTATCTAGAATCTATCAACCTCTGCCCTAAATATACCCAATGACTTGGCCTCCACAGTCACCTGTGGCAACCAATTCCACAGATTCACCACTCTCTGGCTAAAGAAATTCATCCTCATCTCCGTTCTAAGTGGATGTCCCTCTGATCTGAGGCTATGTCCTCTGGTCCTAGACTCCCTCACCATAGAAAACATCCTCCACATCACTCTATTGAGGCCTTTTAACATTAAATAGATCTTATAGAGATCCCCCCCCCACCCACTCAGTCTTCTGAATTCCAGACCAATCAAACGCTTCTCATATGACAAGCCTTTCAATCCCAGAATCATTTTTGTGAACCTCCTTTGAACCCTTTCATAGAAAGTTCTATTTCTGTCCTGAATACCCTGGGACAGTGACCCCTGGTTCTAGATACCCCGGCCATGGAAAACACACAAGAGAATGTTGTGCTTCATTCAGATCAGCTCTAGAGTCAAGAGGACACGGAGACAGTCCGCTTCACCTCTCCCACTAGAAACCCCTCCTTCTGCTGAATCCTGTCTGCACTCCCTCTGCAAGTACAGTGGATTCCGGTTAACTGGGCCGTCAATCAATTGAGGAAGCCACTTATTTGGGACAACTCTTAAAGAACAAAAACAAATCAAGGCAATAGCTGTGATTCCCTTTGTTTATTTGGGACACTATGCAGCTTATTTGGGACAGGAGACTGTTGCCAAATAGTTTCTAACAGTTAGACACAACACCATGCTTAGAGCAACAGTTTTTAAATAGCCTCAGCTGCATGTGTTTGTTTCGAAAAGCAGTGATTTTTGTCACTGATATTTGGTGAGAAAGAAGCAGTAAGACAAATCAGAACTCCTTTGCTCCCTGTGGTTTCAAACATTCAGGCTTAGAAATGCCAGAAACAGCCAGGAGTGAAAATGAAACAATTTCACTACTGCAACAAGTGAGGACCTACAAAGAATTTAAAGGTATCGACAGTCATCTTGAATTTTACAATGAAAATGAAGATTTGCAGGATTCAGTCATCAAATGCATTGTGCGAGGGTAGTCCATTATCTGCACTGTGCTGATATTGTTCATTCATGGTCAATCGAAAGAACACGGTAGTGTACATTGGATAAATTCCTACACCGATAACTATTAGGAGCTTAAACACAGCTTTATAGTACTGCAGTAGCATTGAAAGTGTTCTAATTTCAGTTAAGTACATAATTTGTTACTCAGTTAAAAGTTAGCTTGTCTTTTTTTATACCTTTTTAACTATTTCCACAAAACTTCAGATAATTTGGGCAGCCACTTAACTGGGCCAAAACGTGCTGCTCCCAATGTGCCCCAGTGAACTGGAATCCATGAAATATCTTTACGATGACGCACGGGAATAACGTCCGTGAAGGAGCCAGGATTGCATCTCCAGTGGCGCAGGGATGAGGAATGTGAGGGGCTGGGTGAGTGAGCACAGTGGGGGCTCCAGTTCCATGGGGTTGGAAATACTGGGAATCTAACACAAATCCGAACGGCACGAGGGTACACGTTATGGAAGGCCATCTCCCCGGACCATGTCTCCTCTAAGACTTCAAGTCCCATCTCTCAGTGGGCTTGTTTCCCAAAATGGCATCCACCTGGGCGACAATTTGCGGAGTCAGTTGACTGAGAATCTAGGTGGAGAAGGAATGAAGATACGTTAGTGCATAAAGGGGCAATAAATGGAGAAAATAAACAATTAAACAACCCACCAATGACTCAAACCACCGGCACGTTGGTCAGGCGAGAACGGAGTGCCAACCTGAAAACTGAGTGACTCAAACCACCTCGTCTGGTCATTAGTCTTGTGGAACAATCACTGTGAGAGCAGCTGTTGGTTCAACAGGGCTTGGGTGAGGACAGGCAGAGGCCAGGTAAGTTCATTCCTTTTGAACTTACTTACAGAGTCTCATCCAACTCCAGAGAGGGTGGGGGGGGGGGGTGTCTACAGGGCCGGTCTTCTGTTCTGGGTGGCAGGGGTGGTATTTCCGGGAGACTCCCAGCCTCCCCAGTGGCCACGTCTGCACCAGGTACGTCGAGATGCAGCTCCTTAGAGACCATGTTAGTTAATTAGTCAATAACCTTTGGCTTGTTAGGGAAAGTGAAGCCATGATAGACAGGAGCTACAGGGAGCAGTCACCCCAAGGTGACAGGAGACAGATAAATGGAGACTGTCAGAATATCAGATTGTGGAGAGCACCCCCGTGGCTGTCCCCCTCAACAATAAGTACTCCACTTGAGTACTGCTGGGGGGGTGGCGTGGAAGAGAACCTACCTGGGGGAAGCAACAGCCCCTGTGCCCCCTGCACTGAGCCTGGCCCTGTGGCTCAGAAGGGTAGGGAACTGGGGAGGGTGGCAGCAGTGATACGGGACTCTGTTGTCAGGGGGCAGATCGGTGATTCTGTGGATGCAAAAAGCAAACACGGATGGTAGTTTGCCTCCCAAGTGCCGGGGTCCGGGAAGTTTCTGTATGCGTCCACAATATCTTGAAAAGGGAGGGTGATGACATGGCACCAAGGGCATAGGAAGAAAAAGGGGGGAGGTTCTGAAAACAGAATATAGGGAGTTAGGAAGGAAGCTGAAAAGCAGGACCTCAAGCGTAGTAATGTCGGGATTGGTGCCTGTGCCACGTAACAGTGAGGATAGGAATAGAATGAGGTGGCAGATAAATGTGTGGCTGAAGAATTGGAGCAGGGGGCAGGGATTCAGATTTCTGGATAATTGGGACCTCTTCTGGGGCAGGTGGGACCTGTACAAAAGGGATGGGCTGCACTTGAATCCGAGGAGGACCAATATTCTTGTGGGCAGGTTTACTAGAGCTGTTGGGAGTGGTTTAAACTAATATGGCAGGGGATGGGATCCAGTGTGATAGAGCTGAGGATGAGCCAGCAGGTTTACAAGTAGATGATGGGTGTAACGTGAATGTAAGGAAGGACAAGCCAATGACTGGGTACAAGTACAGACAGAGCAAAGTGCTAATTTGTCCCACGGGGCAAAATTCAAAAGGGCAAAGAGGTGCTGAATTTAAATTCGTATAGCGTTCGGAATAAGGTGGTTAAACTCATTAGAGATTGGTCAGCATGACGTTGTGGGCATCACCGAGTTGTGGCTGAAAGAAGGCCAGATTTGGGAGCATAACATCAAAGGATATATTTTGTACTGAAAGGACAGGCAGGAAGGCACAGGCGGTGATGGCTCTGTTAGTAAGAGATGGAATTACATCTTTAGAAAGAGGTGACATTGGGTCAGAGAATGTTGAATCTTTGTGGCTGGAGTTAAGAAACTGCAAGGGTTAAAAAAACATTATGGGAATCATATACAGACCTCCAGATAGTAGCCAAGATGCAAAGGGAGCAGGAAATGGCTTGTAATAAAGGTAACATCACAATTGTAATGGGAGAATTCAATGTACAAGGGGATTGGGATAATCAGGTTGGTGTCAATTGCAAGAGAGGGAATTTGTTGAATGACTATGAGACATATTTTTTAGAGCAACTAATTCTGTGTCATTACTGGAAAGATACCGGCATGGATAGCAGAATGGCTGACAGGCAGGAGGTAGCAAGTGGAAATAAAAGGGGCCTTTTCGAAAGGCAGTGTCCATTATTAAGGACCTCCAGTACCCAGGCCATGCCCTTTTCTCACTGTTACCATCAGGTAGGAGGTACAGAAGCCTGAAGGCACACACTCAGCGAT
The DNA here is from genome assembly GCF_030144855.1 of Hypanus sabinus. Lineage (NCBI taxonomy): Eukaryota > Metazoa > Chordata > Chondrichthyes > Myliobatiformes > Dasyatidae > Hypanus > Hypanus sabinus. Next base: position 78,242,944 of record NC_082712.1, on the reverse strand, counting down.
TCAGGAACAGCTTCTTCCCCTCTGCCATCTGATTCTTAAATGGACATTGAATCTTTGGACACTACCTATTTTAAAAAAATATTAGTTTTTAATATAATATTTCTGTTACTGCATTTTTAATCTACTTGATATATGTAATTGATTTACTTGTTTATTTATTACTAATATTTTAATTTATTTTTTTTTCTCTGCTAGATTATGTACTCCATTGAACTGCTGCTGCTAAGTTAACAAATTTCACGTCACGTGCCGGTGATAATAAACCTGATTCTGATTTTCTGGTTGGCTGCTGGTGACTAGTGGTGTTCCTCAGGAGTCAGTATTGGGACCGCTGCTTTTCAGATTGTTTGTCGATGATTTGGATGGCTTTATGGCACAGTTTGTAGATGACACAAATATAGGTGGAGGAGCAGGTGGCGCTGAGGAAGCAATGTGAGTGCAACCAGGACTTAAGACAAATTGGAAGAATGGGCAAAAAAGTGGCAGATGGAATTCAGTGTTGGGAAATATATGATGATGCAGTTTGGTAAAAGGATCAATAGTGCAGACTATTATCTAAATGGGGAGAAGTTTCAAACATCGGAGGTGCTGAGGGACTTGGGAATCCCTGTGTGAGACTCCCAGAGGTTAATTTACAGGTTGAGTCTGTGGTAAAGAAGGCAAATGCAATGTTGGCATTTATTTCAAGGGAAATAGAATATACAAGCAAAGAGAATGCTGAGCCTTTGTGAGACACTAGTCAGGCCACACTTGGAGTATTGTCAACAGTTTTGGGCCCCATATCTCAGACAGGATGTGTTGTCATTGGAGAGAGTCCAGAGGAGGTTCATGAGGATTCCAGGAATGAAGGGGTTAACACATAAACATATTGAATGTTGAAAGGACTAGATAGGGTGGATGTGGAGAGGACATTCCTTATGGTGGGGTATCCAGAACTAAAGGGCACAGCCTCAAAGCTGAGGGACGATCTTTTAGAACAGAGGTAAGGAGGAAATGTTTTAGCCAGACGGTAGTAAATCTGCGGAATGCTCTGTGGAGGCCAAGTCCGTGGGTATATTTAAGGCGGAAGTTGATAGTTTCCTGATCGGTCAAAGCATCAAAGGATATGGTGAGAAGGCAGGCGCGTGGGGTTGAGTGGAGTCCGGGTCCAGGAGTGAGCGTCTCCTGGGTGGTTGGGTCCCTGATGATGGACGCTGTGACAATGTTTCGTGTGGATGTGCTCAATGGTGGGGAGGACTTTACCCATCATGCACCAATTTATAAACCAATTACCATTCTTTACTAGCAACATACACTCAGTGGCCACTTTATACAGAACCTCCAGTACCTAATAAAGTGGACACACAGTGTATGTGGTTAAATGGTCTTCTGCTGCTGCAGCCCATCCACTTCAAGGTTCAATGTGGGTTGAACACCATCTATGGGCGGGGGATGGTGGAAGGAATTGTTACCATCTCAGGTCGAGACAGCAACAGGACTGAGAGGGCAAAGAGGAGATGGTCTGAATAAAGAGGTGAGGAGTCCCCTCTCACCCCCCCCCCACTGATCCCATCTGTCCATCATGTCTGCACTCGGTTCCAAGCGCCACCTTCCTCTATCAGATCCCACCATCTGCAGCCCTTTGTCACCTCCACCTCTCACCTCCCAGCCTCTGTCGTTGTTCCTACTCTCCCCTCCTCTATCTGCCCATCTCCCCTCGTCACCTGGGTCCACCCATCACCTCCTGCCTTGGTCCCTTTTCCCATTCTCCCCTTCTCCATCAGCCCACCACCCATCACCTCCCAGTCTCTGCCACTCTCTTCACCCCTCGTCCCCAAGCTGACTCCATCTGCCTCTTCCCTTCCTCCCCCAACACCTCCCAGTCTCTGCCTCTCTCTCCACCCTTCCATCCTCAATCTGACTCCATCTGCCTATCCAACCTCCTTGTCGGGATCCACTCCTCACCTTGCCAGCTCCCACCTCACTGGGTCTCGTATGCGCAAGAGGCCCTCTGTGGGCTTTTGAGTGTGCAAGCGTTTTATTTCAGCAGGCCAAGTTCATAGCTCCCGCTAAGTTGTCTGATGTGTTCCGTCACTACCATGACTCAGTTAAAGCATTAATTACATTGTTGTTCTTGCCCCGGGGATACGGAATGCTGACTCCCTCCCTCTGTGCTCTCAGTCCTGAAGAAAGGTCTCAACCCTAAATGTCTACTGTACGTTTCCCCCACAGATGCTGCCCGACCGACTGAGTTCCTGCGGAAATGGTGTCACATACCGTCAGGAGATACTGTGGCAAGTTCAGCTCAGGAAGACCTTAGGAAAGGAAAAGGTTTGGAGTTGGAATTCCAGTACAGCTGAGCTTGGAAATCTGGGAAGGAGGAAGAGGAGGTGCCAGGATTGTAGGGGTGCAGAGGGTTTGGAAGATTGGTGAGGGCTGCAGAGGTTGCATGGGGAGGAAGTGGTTGGGTATGGTGTGTCAGACTGCATGGTGGGAAATCAAGGCCAGATTGAATATGTGTGTAGGGAAGTGAGAAGAGTGGGCTTGAGTTGGGGGACGGAGGTGATCTGCAAGTATGTTGTCTCTGGTTAAGATCCTGAGTGAGCCATTTGGTCCCACACAATGTCGTTACTCTGGAAAGGGTGCAGAAAAGATTCACCAGGATATTGCCAGGACCGAAGGGGTTGAGTTGTAAGAGAGACTTGATCGATTGGGCATTTATGTGTATTTCCTGGAATGTAGGAGGTTGAGCAACAACACCTCTAGAGGGTTGAAAGATGTGTAACTTGGACGGTTGATGGTTGGGTTGAGTTGTTCCCCGATCCTGGCAATTTACTTGCAAATGTTTCGTCACCATGTGAGGAGACATCGTCAGTGTACTGTTTACGGTGTGTCCTCCAAATGCTTGGCCTTTATATACTTTCCAATCAGCTGATTGGATGTCATTCCCCAAACTCAATTGTGATGCAGGGAGGAAATCTCGTCACTGATTGGCTGTGGGGCGGACTTCACGCGTTCACTCTCCACGCTTCTAGGAATTCTCTTGCAGGCCACGTGTTTGCTTGTGCCATGACTTCCACTGATGCCCGGTTCAATTTGTGCCACTCTCGATTTTCAGGGGTGGAGACCAGAGAGAGCTGGTCATGGCGCTTCACAGCCTGTTGATGCTCATGGATCCTTGTGGATAGCTTTCTCCCAGTTTGGCTGACATAGTATTTGCACAAATTGGGACATGGACAAGCAGATATGGACATTGTGTAGGTAGGAGTTTCTGTTTTTTAAAATTTACTTTTCAGCTGGTTAAGCACAGTATTGTGGGCTGAAAGGCCTGCTCCTGCGTAATGCTGTTCTATGTTCTATGTCCTAATGCAGAATGAAGTGTAAAAGCTACCGGAAACATGCAGTGCAAGTAAACAATAAAGTGCAAGATCATAATGGGGTAGATTGTGAGGTCTAGAGTCCATTTTATCATCCTAGAGGTCCATTGAAGAGACTGATAACAGTGGGATAGAAACTGACCTCGAGCCAGATGGCATGTGCTTTCAGGCTTTTATATCTTCTGCCCGGTGGGAGAAGGGAGAAGAGAGTGTCCGGGGTGGGTCTAGTCTTTGACTATATTTATCACAATTCTTACAGGGCATCTGGACAGGTGTGAGGATCGGAGAGGCATTTGGACAGGTGTGTGGATCAGAGAGGCATCTGGACAGGTGTGTGGATCGGAGAGGCATTTGGACAGGTGTGTGGATCGGAGAGGCATTTGGACAGGTGTGAGGATCGGAGAGGCATCTGGACAGGTGTGAGGATCGGAGAGGCATTTGGACAGGTGTGTGGATCGGAGAGGCATTTGGACAGGTGTGTGGATCGGAGAGGCATTTGGACAGGTGTGTGGATCGGAGAGACATTTGGACAGGTGTGTGGATCGGAGAGGCATTTGGACAGGTGTGTGGATTGGAGAGGCATTTGGACAGGTGTGTGGATCGGAGAGGCATTTGGACAGGTGTGTGGATCGGAGAGGCATTTGGATGGGCGCGAGGATCGGAGAGGCATTTGGACAGGTGTGTGGATCGGAGAGGCATTTGGACAGGTGTGTGGATCGGAGAGACATTTGGACAGGTGTGAGGATCGGAGAGGCATTTGTACAGGTGTGATGATCAGAGAGGCATTTGGACAGGTGTGTGGATCGGAGAGGCATCTGGACAGGTGTGAGGATCGGAGAGGCATTTGGACGGGTGTGTGGATTGGAGAGGCATTTGGACAGGTGTGAGGATCGGAGAGGCATTTGGACAGGTGTGTGGATCGGAGAGGCATTTGTACAGGTGTGTGGATCGGAGAGGCATTTGGACAGGTGTGTGGATCGGAGAGGCATCTGTACAGGTGTGATGATCAGAGAGGCATTTGGACAGGTGTGTGGATCGGAGAGGCATCTGGACAGGTGTGAGGATCGGAGAGGCATTTGGACAGGTGTGAGGATCGGAGAGGCATCTGGACAGGTGTGAGGATCGGAGAGGCATTTGGACAGGTGTGTGGATCGGAGAGGCATTTGGACAGGTGTGTGGATCGGAGAGGCATTTGGACAGGTGTGTGGATCGGAGAGGCATTTGGACAGGTGTGAGGATCGGAGAGGCATTTGGACAGGTGTGATGATCAGAGAGGCATTTGGACAGGTGTGTGGATCGGAGAGGCATTTGGACAGGTGTGAGGATCGGAGAGGCATCTGGACAGGTGTGAGGATCGGAGAGACATTTGGACAGGTGTGAGGATCGGAGAGGCATCTGGATGGGTGTGTGGATCGGAGAGGCATTTGGACAGGTGTGTGGATCGGAGAGGCATTTGGACGGGTGTGTGGATCGGAGAGGAATTTGGACAGGTGTGAGGATCGGAGAGGCATTTGGACAGGTGTGTGGATCGGAGAGGCATTTGGACAGGTGTGTGGATCGGAGAGGCATTTGGACGGGTGTGTGGATCGGAGAGGCATTTGGACGGGTGTGAGGATCGGAGAGGCATTTGGACAGATGTGAGGATTGGAGAGTGACAGGTGTGTGGATCGGAGAGGGACAGGTGTGTGGATCGGAGAGGGACAGGTGTGTGGATCGGAGAGGCTTGGGGGGATATGAGCCAAATACAGGGAAAGTTGACTAGCTCAGGTTGGTTGGCATGGATGAGTCGGGCCAAAGGGCCTGTTTCTATGCTGTATGACAAAATTGATCTTTGATCTCAGTCTTGCTCCTCAAAGATCCAAAAATCTTTCAGCCCCTGTTTGAAATGCATTCAGTGACTCATGGATAGAGAATTCCAAAGATTCATTGTGCTCCGGGTGAAGAAATTTTTTCCCTCCACAGTGCTGAAGGTCTGTCCTCTCACTCAACTCTTACCCCTTGTTCCAGATGCCCCAGCCAGCAGGGGCATCTCCCCTCCTGGCCGCGTAATCGCTGACTCTCGCTAACCACGCTACCACAGCTGTGTTGGGGAAGGACCCACATCCAGATGATCTCTCCTTGGCCCTCGCCAGTGTGGGCCGCGTAGGACACTCACCCGAACGGCACCGAGGTTCTCGCGCAGCTGGACCACGCCCGACACGCCCAGGAGGACCGAGCTGACCGATTCGTTCCTTAGGCACCACGCTGAGGGGAAGGCAGAGGAGAGGGGGCTGTCAAACATCGGTAGAACCTCACTCACGGGGGCCACTGAACCGCGGGGTCTTCCTGCAGTAGCTTAGGAATGAGTCAGTCTCACAAGCCCAGCTCTTCCTGAGACCCCGGAATCCCAGCCTCACCCACTGTCATAATGGACTGACTGCTTCCCTTTGTACACGATCCCAAGGGATCCGCTCACTACATACAACTGCATCTATTCCCATTGCACTGCCTGCAATCCCACTGGATGATGATCTTTCCCACTCCCTCCACACAATCCCAGATTAAACCAGTAGACGATTCCTATTTCCACAAGCACAGGACCTCAGTGGATCAAATCTTTTCCCATTCAATCCAAGACTCCGGAATCCCAGGATAACAACTGCCTTCCCATTTGCAGAATCCCAATGGGCCAACATCGCCTCTCTGGTGAGTGGCATCTAACAGATACTGGAAATCTGAGGCAGATACAGACGCTGGCCCATTGAGTTCCTCATTAGTGTGTCCGTCCTTCCAGCATCTGCATCCCCTTCTGCCCCCTTTTAGGACCACTCATAGGTCAAACTGTAACGGTGCACCCACCCCCTGACTGGCAGCCCACATGCTGACCCGCACTCCCCCACCCCTCGTGTCGAGCCCAGACTCACCGATCGCCAGCTGAGGCAGGGTGCAGGACAGACTGTCTGCGATCGGCTGCAATTCCTTGAGCTTGCACTGCTGTGATTGGCCTTCCTTGCTGGCGATCTTGTCCTTCAGCCACTCGTAGCCCTGCAGGAGAGGGCAGCACTGACTGGTAGACAATATTTCTCTGACCTTTCACCCTGGCCCTGGTCCAATCCGAAAGATTGGCAGAGATGGAGCATTACCCTGTATCTCAGCCACTTCTTTCTTACAATCCGCTAATGGTTAGATCCTCATTTTTGGGATCTTCCATTTTAATACCATATTCCTAAAACTTTAACAAAGAAATATTATCATCTTTGTGCATTCTTGTCCTAGAAGCTTTCAGAGAGCAGGACTCCTTCTCCAGGGACACCTGGGCATGGACGGAATTCTGGAAATGCCGTAGGCAGCTGGTTCATGCAGAACTCTCGATTGCTCAATGACGACCACCTTGGCCAGGCCCAGGAACAAACTGAGCAGGAGACCCCCAAGTGATCCAGCTCTGCCTCCGCGTTGGGTGATCAGGAGTGTGCTACTGAAGTGCGGCAGAACCTGAGGAGAAGCCCCTTTGGAGACTGAAACAAAGTGATGGGAGAGTGTAGAGGGAGCTTCACTCTGTGTCTGACCCCGGGAGTGTGTGATGGGACGGTGTAGAGGGAGATTCACTCTGTGTCTAACCCTGGGAGTGTGTGATGGGATGGTGTGGAGGGAGCTTCACTCTGTGTCTGACCCTGGGAGAGTGTGATGGGACAGTGTAGAGGGAGTTTCACTCTGTGTCTGACCCCGGGAGTGTGTGATGGGACGGTGTGGAGGGAGCTTCACTCTGTGTCTGACCCTGGGAGAGTGTGATGGGACGGTGTAGAGGGAGTTTCACTCTGTGTCTGACCCTGGGAGTGTGTGATGGGACGGTGTGGAGGGAGCTTCACTCTGTGTCTGACTCTGGGAGTGTGTGATGGGACAGTGTAGAGGGAGTTTCACTCTGTGTCTGACCCTGGGAGTGTGTGATGGGACAGTGTAGAGGGAGTTTCACTCTGTGTCTGACCCCGGGAGTGTGTGATGGGACGGTGTGGAGGGAGCTTCACTCTGTGTCTGACCCTGGGAGTGTGTGATGGGACGGTGTAGAGGGAGTTTCACTCTGTGTTTGACCCCGGGAGTGTGTGATGGGACAGTGTAGAGGGAGCCTCACTCTGTGTCTGACCCCGGGAGTGTGTGATGGGACTTGGTAGAGGGAGCTTCACTCTGTGTCTAACCCCAGGAGTGTGTGATGGGACAGAGGGAGCTTCACTCTGTGTCTGACCCCGGGAGTGTGTGATGGGACTTGGTAGAGGGAGCTTCACTCTGTGTCTGACCCCAGGAGTGTGTGATGGGACAGTGTAGAGGGAGCTTCACTCTGTGTCTGACCCTGGGAGTGTGTGATGGGACAGTGTAGAGGGAGCTTCACTCTGTGTCTGACCCTGGGAGTGTGTGATGGGACAGTGTAGAGGGAGCTTCACTCTGTGTCTGACCCTGGGAGTGTGTGATGGGACAGTGTAGAGGGAATTTCACACTGTGTCTGACCCTGGGAGTGTGTGATGGGACAGTGTGGAGGGAGCTTCACTCTGTGTCTGACCCCAGGAGTGTGTGATGGGACAGTGTAGAGGGAGCTTCACTCTGTGTCTGACCCTGGGAGTGTGTGATGGGACAGTGTGGAGGGAGCTTCACTCTGTGTCTGACACTGGGAGTGTGTGATGGGACGGTGTAGAGGGAGCTTCGGTGTCTGACCCTGGGAGTGTGTGATGGGACGGTGTAGAGGGAGCTTCACTCTGTGTCTCACCCTGGGAGTGTGTGATGAGATGGTGTAGAGGGAGCTTCACTCTGTGTCTGACCCTGGGAGTGTGTGATGGGACAGTGCAGAGGGAGCTTCACTCTGTGTCTGACCCTGGGAGTGTGTGATGGGACAGTGTAGAGGGAGCTTCACTCTGTGTCTGACCCTGGGAGTGTGTGATGGGACAGTGCAGAAGGAGCTTCACTCTGTGTCTGACCCCGGGAGTGTGTGATGGGACGGTGTAGAGGGAGCTTCACACTGTGTCTGACCCTGGGAGTATGTGATGGGACAGTGCAGAGGGAGCTTCACTCTGTGTCTGACCCTGGGAGTGTGTGATGGGACAGTGTAGAGGGAGTTTCACTCTGTGTCTGACCCTGGGAGTGTGTGATGGGACAGTGTAGAGGGAGTTTCACTCTGTGTCTGACCCGGGAGTGTGTGATGGGACAGTGTAGAGGAGCTTCACTCTGTGTCTGACCCTGGGAGTGTGTGATGGGACAGTGTAGAGGAGCTTCACTCTGTGTCTGACTCTGGGAGTGTGTGATGGGACAGTGTAGAGGGAGTTTCACTCTGTGTCTGACCCCGGGAGTGTGTGATGGGACGGTGTGGAGGGAGCTTCACTCTGTGTCTGACCCTGGGAGAGTGTGATGGGACGGTGTAGAGGGAGTTTCACTCTGTGTCTGACCCTGGGAGTGTGTGATGGGACGGTGTGGAGGGAGCTTCACTCTGTGTCTGACTCTGGGAGTGTGTGATGGGACAGTGTAGAGGGAGTTTCACTCTGTGTCTGACCCTGGGAGTGTGTGATGGGACAGTGTAGAGGGAGTTTCACTCTGTGTCTGACCCCGGGAGTGTGTGATGGGACGGTGTGGAGGGAGCTTCACTCTGTGTCTGACCCTGGGAGTGTGTGATGGGACGGTGTAGAGGGAGTTTCACTCTGTGTTTGACCCCGGGAGTGTGTGATGGGACAGTGTAGAGGGAGCCTCACTCTGTGTCTGACCCCGGGAGTGTGTGATGGGACTTGGTAGAGGGAGCTTCACTCTGTGTCTAACCCCAGGAGTGTGTGATGGGACAGAGGGAGCTTCACTCTGTGTCTGACCCCGGGAGTGTGTGATGGGACTTGGTAGAGGGAGCTTCACTCTGTGTCTGACCCCAGGAGTGTGTGATGGGACAGTGTAGAGGGAGCTTCACTCTGTGTCTGACCCTGGGAGTGTGTGATGGGACAGTGTAGAGGGAGCTTCACTCTGTGTCTGACCCTGGGAGTGTGTGATGGGACAGTGTAGAGGGAGCTTCACTCTGTGTCTGACCCTGGGAGTGTGTGATGGGACAGTGTAGAGGGAATTTCACACTGTGTCTGACCCTGGGAGTGTGTGATGGGACAGTGTGGAGGGAGCTTCACTCTGTGTCTGACCCCAGGAGTGTGTGATGGGACAGTGTAGAGGGAGCTTCACTCTGTGTCTGACCCTGGGAGTGTGTGATGGGACAGTGTGGAGGGAGCTTCACTCTGTGTCTGACACTGGGAGTGTGTGATGGGACGGTGTAGAGGGAGCTTCGGTGTCTGACCCTGGGAGTGTGTGATGGGACGGTGTAGAGGGAGCTTCACTCTGTGTCTCACCCTGGGAGTGTGTGATGAGATGGTGTAGAGGGAGCTTCACTCTGTGTCTGACCCTGGGAGTGTGTGATGGGACAGTGCAGAGGGAGCTTCACTCTGTGTCTGACCCTGGGAGTGTGTGATGGGACAGTGTAGAGGGAGCTTCACTCTGTGTCTGACCCTGGGAGTGTGTGATGGGACAGTGCAGAAGGAGCTTCACTCTGTGTCTGACCCCGGGAGTGTGTGATGGGACGGTGTAGAGGGAGCTTCACACTGTGTCTGACCCTGGGAGTATGTGATGGGACAGTGCAGAGGGAGCTTCACTCTGTGTCTGACCCTGGGAGTGTGTGATGGGACAGTGTAGAGGGAGTTTCACTCTGTGTCTGACCCTGGGAGTGTGTGATGGGACAGTGTAGAGGGAGTTTCACTCTGTGTCTGACCCGGGAGTGTGTGATGGGACAGTGTAGAGGAGCTTCACTCTGTGTCTGACCCTGGGAGTGTGTGATGGGACAGTGTAGAGGAGCTTCACTCTGTGTCTGACCCTGGGAGTGTGTGATGGGACAGTGTAGAGGGAACTTCACTCTGTGTCTGACCCTGGGAGTGTGTGATGGGACAGTGCAGAGGGAGATTCACTCTGTGTCTGACCCTGGGAGTGTGTGATGGGACAGTGTAGAGGGAGCTTCACTCTGTGTCTGACCCTGGGAGTGTGTGATGGGACAGTGTAGAGGGAGCTTCACTCTGTGTCTGACCCTGGGAGTGTGTGATGGGACAGTGCAGAAGGAGCTTCACTCTGTGTCTGACCCCGGGAGTGTGTGATGGGACGGTGTAGAGGGAGCTTCACACTGTGTCTGACCCTGGGAGTATGTGATGGGACAGTGCAGAGGGAGCTTCACTCTGTGTCTGACCCTGGGAGTGTGTGATGGGACAGTGTAGAGGGAGTTTCACTCTGTGTCTGACCCTGGGAGTGTGTGATGGGACAGTGCAGAGGGAGATTCACTCTGTGTCTGACCCTGGGAGTGTGTGATGGGACAGTGCAGAGGGAGATTCACTCTGTGTCTGACCCCGGGAGTGTGTGATGGGACAGTGCAGAGGGAGCTTCACTCTGTGTCTGACCCTGGGAGTGTGTGATGGGACAGTGCAGAGGGAGATTCACTCTGTGTCTGACCCTGGGAGTGTGTGATGGGACAGTGCAGAGGGAGATTCACTCTGTGTCTGACCCCGGGAGTGTGTGATGGGACAGTGCAGAGGGAGCTTCACTCTGTGTCTGACCCTGGGAGTGTGTGATGGGACGGTGTAGAGGGAGCTTCACTCTGTGTCTGACCCCGGGAGTGTGAGATGGGACAGTGTAGAGGGAGTTTCACTCTGTGTCTGACCCTGGGAGTGTGTGATGGGACAGTGTCGAGGGAGTTTCACTCTGTGTCTGACCCGGGAGTGTGTGATGGGACAGTGTAGAGGAGCTTCACTCTGTGTCTGACCCTGGGAGTGTGTGATGGGACAGTGTAGAGGAGCTTCACTCTGTGTCTGACCCTGGGAGTGTGTGATGGGACAGTGTAGAGGGGATGTCACATGCTGGACCCTAAAACCAGAGAAGGGTCTGAGATCAGTTCTGCTGGATCTTCAGATCTGTTCCAGGTCAGATGTGATTTACCTGCAGTGAGGCCCTGGAATATTCCGGAATGCAGTCTTCATACTTTCCAGTGATCAAGCCACAAGCCAGCGGGGAGTAGGTGACTGTGCCGAGACCTGGAGAAACACAGAGATGTACAGAGACAGGAGGGTCAGTGGGAGGGAGGGGAGAAACAGGGTGGGAAGAGGGAGAGAGAGAAGGGGAGAGGGAGTATTGGAGAGGGAAGAAGCCTCGACACTCACCAATCTTGTAGTAAAGCTCGGGGAGATGTGCCTCCACCGTGTCTCGATTGAAGAGGTGATACTGGGACTGCTCACAGACAGGTGGGATCAGGTTGAACTGCCGTGCGATGGAGTATGCCTCCTGTGGAGAGGCACGGAGTGGGTCAGGAGACAGAGTCAGCAACCGCATCGCAGCGTGACTATTCCTTACTCCCTCTCAACCTTAACCCCCTTCCTGCCTCCCCTCTCTTACCCCTCCAACCCCTTCCTGCGTCACTCCAAATTTAACTCCTGCACCCCCTTTAATCCCTCGCTGTCCTCTTTCAAATCTTAACCCCTTCCTACCCTCTCTCCAACTCGCCCCCTGCCCCAACTTTATTTTCTTTCTGGGAGCTTCCAACTTTAACCCTTTCTTGCCCCACCCTCTCTTTGTGTCCCATTTTGCCCCTCATCGCCGCGAACATCTCACCCACATCTATAGGATGGCAGGGTGTTTACCGCCCCTGACCTGTGCCTGCACCTGTCTCCCATGAGAAGGTAAGGGCGGTGAGGCAGGGGGTGGATCGGGGAATAGAGTCCAAACCACAGGGTGGTCTCCATCTCCTAGAGGTGGGGGCCAGGGTCAGAGAGCAGCTGCCTTCCGACCCTGTATAACGGAGTAACCATGGGCTTGGACTTCGGAATCGGTCGATGTGCCGAGACTCAGTGAAAAGCTCGTCTTGCGTATTGTCCATTACAGATCAGACCATTACACATTGCATTCCAGTAGAATCAGCATAGAGTGTAACAGCCACAGGGAAAGGGCAGCGCAGGTAAACAATAAGATGCGAGACAGACTGTGAGGTCAGGCGTCCATCTTGTTGTACAAGAGGTTTGTTCAGGGCCTTAAAACAGCGGGATGAGAGCTGTCCGTGTGCCCACTGGTCTTTCAGGTTTTTGTGTCTTCTGTGCGATGGGGGAGAAGAGAGAATGTCCGGGGTGGGGGGTGGGGGTCTTTGATTACGTTGATTGCTTTACCGAATCAGCAAGAGGTTCGGAGCAAGTCCTGTACGTCCAGAGAACACACACAATGCTGGAGGAACTCAGCAGGCTGGCAGCATCTACGGAAGTGAATAAGCCGTTGATGTTTCAGCCAAGTCCCTTCCTCAAGACTGGAAAGGAAGGGGGAAGATGCCAGAATAAGAAAGTGGGTGGGGGAGGGGACAGAGGGTAGCTAGAAGGTGACAGGTGAAGCCAGGTGGGTGGGAAAGGTCAAGGGCTGGAGGGGAAGGAATCTGACAGGAGAGGAGAGTGCACATGGGAGAAAGGGGAGGAGGAGACCCAGGGAGGTGACAGGCAGGTGAGAAGAGGCAGGAGCCCAGAGTAGGGATTAGCAGAAGGGAGAGGGGGAGGAAATCTTTTTTACCGGAAGGAGAAATCCATATTCACCTCCACCTGGCATCCCCCTCCGTCTCCCTTTCTCCTCTGTGTGCGTGTGTGTGTGTGTCCGTGTGCACCCATGTGAGTGTAAACTGTGTGTGTGTGTGTGTGTGTGTGTGTGTGTGGAGTTTGCACTTGGGTTTCCCTCTGGTGCTCCAGTTTGCTCCCACATCCCACCCACGTGGGGGGTTGGGGTTGGTGGGGTTAATTGGCCACTGGAATTGACCCCCTAGTGTGCAGTTAAAGGATCAAATCTGGAGGGAGTTGTTGGGAAGGTGGGAAGAGTGAAATCGGGAAGGTTGCTATACGGACCAAACTCAACTTGGATGGGCATCTTGGCCGGCATAGATTTGTCGAGCCAAAGGGCCTTCTTCTGTGACTCAGAACTGAACTCATTATGACCTAGCACCTTTCTGCTTCCCTGCACTGCACTCTCTCATTTGCTGTAACACTTTGTTCTGCATTCTGTTATCGTTCTTCCTGGTTCTAACCCGGTGATACTTATGAACAGTATGTGGTAGGCGAGATATACATAAAGTCTAAAAGAGTCGATATCAGACCACTGGAAAAAGATGCTGGAGAGGCAGTAACGGGGACGGACTGGATCAGTACTTTGCATCAGCCTTCACTGAGGAAGACACTTGCAGTGTGATGGAAGTTCTAGGTGTCAAGGGGCAGAGGTGAGTCCAGTTGCTGCTACTCGGGAGAAGGTCCTTGGGAAACTGAAAGGTCTGAAGGTAGATAAATCACCTGGACCAGATGGCTTACACACCAGGGTTCTGAAAGAGGTGGCTGAAGAGATTGTGGAGAGAATGGGGTTGACAGAGAAATGGATCAGCCATGATGAAATGGTGGAACAAACTCAATGGGCCAAATGGCCCAATTCTGCTCCAAAGTCTTGTATTCTAAGATAAGCTTTTCACTGTACCCCATTACATGTGACAATATTAAGTGAAAACCAACAGCAGGATTAGTGTGAATGGGTACTTCCTGGTCAGTGTGGCCTCAATGGGCCGAAGGGCCTGTTTTAGCTCCATGATCTGCTGAAGTCACTCACCATGATCTCCACTGCTCTCCACCGAGACGTCCCCCAGTACATCGCCTCGCCTTGGTTTATTAGAAAAGTCATGGCCCGGACAATCTCTACGGAAACAGACAGGTCTCGCAGTGAGGACTCCCTCGTTGACGGAGCATGGATCAGTCTTGCCCCCCACAACCCGTCGATCAAACACACCGCTGGCGCTGCCTCTCTCTGCCCGACCCGCGACATCTGAAACCTAAACATGCAGAAGATGCAGGAAACCGCTCAGCAGGTCGGGCCGCGTCTGTGGAGAGAGAGAAGCAGGCCACAGCTCAGAAACAGGCCTTTTGGCCCATCGAGCCCATGCTGACCTTCAACCACAGTGTAGCAGCTGACATGATGCTGGTTCAGCTCAGGGCCTTCCGGAGTTCTGGTCAATTCCGGCGCTGTACCTCCTCCCCGGGATATATGTGGGTATATTCCCCAGGTGCTCTGGTTTCCTCCCAACGTCCAAAGACGTACTGGATTAGCGAACTGGTTATTGTAAATTGCCCTGCGGTTCGGTTAGGGTTCTCCGGGGGTTTTGGGGCAGCATGGTTCGAAGGGCTGGAAGGGCCTATTCCACACCCCCCCAGGAGAAAACTAATCTGGTGTTTGCCAAGCCCAAATGAAGCCATTCCCTAAAAACATGACGGGAGCACACAGAATCGGAACTAAGGCAAGAGACTCTGTCCACAAACAAGAGTAATGTAAACTTAATCTATTACTTTGTAGAAAATGCAAATAAATAAGCATTCCCATTGATTTCTGACCCCCCCAGATTCTCTCCCGACCCACACACTCATCAATGTTTGTGCCATGTAGTTTGACGTGGGTGATCGCGGTCTTGACCGTGAGTGTTTTTGGTAAATGTTTCTACAGAAGGGGTTTGTCATTGCCTTCCTCTGGGCAGCGGCTTTACAAGACGGGTGACCCCAGCCAATATCAACGAGAGATTGTCTGCCTGGCATCAGTGGCCACATAATAGAACATAGAACAATACAGCACAGTACAGGCCCTTCGGCCCACAATGTTGTGCTGACCCTTAAACCCTGCCTCCCATATTAAATTCCTCCATATACCTGTCTAGTAGTCTCTTAAACTTCAGTAGTGTATCTGCCTCCACCACTGACTCAGGCAGTGCATGCCACACACCAACCACTCTCTGAGTAAAAAACCTTCCTCTAATATCTCCCTTGAACTTCCCTCCCCTTACCTTAAAGCCACGTCCTCTTGTATTGAGCAGTGGTGCCCTGGAGAAGAGGCACTGGTTGTCCACTCTATCTATTCCTCTTAATATCTTGTAGACCTCTATCATGTCTCCTCTCATCCCCCTCCTCTCCGGAGAGTAAAGCCCTAGCTCCAGGACATGTGATATGCACCGGCTGCTCATACGATCATCCTCCACCTGCTCCAATAACCCTGCTCAGTGGGAGTGGGGGCTAATCAGGAGCTACACCTTGCCCATGGGTGACCTGCAGGCCAGTGGTGGGAAGGAGCACCTTATGCCCCCCCTTGGTAGAGACGTATCTCCACCCCACCACCCACACAGACAATTTAGAGAGGCTGATTAAACCACTCTTTATCTTGCTCACCACTTGCTGTTTTCATTTCAGATTTCCAGCGTCTGCAGGCTTTTGTTGTTACCTTAACCAGGAGGACCCAGCTCCTACCCCACCGTCGCGTGACCCCTCACTCACGAGGGTGAAAGGAAGCCAAACCAGACCCCAGTCTATAACTACCTTCCACGAAGAAGACTCTCGACCGGGGAGCAGAGCTTCCTGCGGGTGAAAACGTCCATGTGTGAGTATAGAACCAAGTATTGTGTGAACACTATCTCTCCCTACACTGGCTGGATCGGGGTGGGGGGGGGGGCAGTCTCCTCATGGAAGGACGTCCCCCACGAAATTCCAGTTGTAGATTAATAAATAAGCAGGAACACATGAATACAGCCACAACCACAGGAACACACTCACCAAACACCCCACACTCACCACAAGCCTCACACTCACCACACACCCCACACTCACCCCACACCCACCCCACACCCACCACAAGCCCCACACTCACCACACGCCCCACACACCCCACACCCCCCACACTCACCACAAGCCCCACACTCACCACACGCCCCACACTCACCACACACCCCACACTCACCACACGCCCCACACTCACCACACACCCCACACCCCCCACACTCACCACACACCCCACACTCACCACACGCCCCACACTCACCACACACCCCACACTCACCACAAGCCCCACACTCACCACACACCCCACACTCACCACACACCCCACACTCACCACACGCCCCACACTCACCACAAGCCCCACACTCACCACACACCCCACACTCACCACAAGCCCCACACTCACCACACACCCCACACTTACCACACGCCCCACACTCACCACACACCCCACACTCACCACAAGCCCCACACTCACCACACACCCCCCACACCCCCCACACTCACCACAAGCCCCACAATCACCACACACCCCACACTCACCACACACCCCACACTCACCACACCCCACACCCCCCACACACCCCACACTCACCACAAGCCCCACAATCACCACACACCCCACACTCACCACACACCCCACACTCACCACACCCCACACCCCCCACACACCCCACACTCACCACACACCCCACACCCCCCACACACCCCACACTCACCACACACCCCACACTCACCACACACCCCACACCCCCCACACACCCCACACTCACCACACGCCCCACACCCCCCACACACCCCACACTCACCACACACCCCACACTCACCACACACCCCACACCCCCCACACACCCCACACTCACCACACACCCCACACCCCCCACACACCCCACACTCACCACACACCCCACACCCCCCACACACCCCACACCCCCCACACACCCCACACTCACCACACACCCCACACCCCCCCACACACCCCACACTCACCACACACCCCACACCCCCCACACACCCCACACTCACCACACACCCCACACACCCCACACCCCCCACACACCCCACACCCCCCACACACCCCACACTCACCACACACCCCACACCCCCCACACACCCCACACTCACCACACACCCCACACTCACCACACACCCCACACTCACCACAAGCCCCACACCCCCCACACACCCCACACACCCCACACTCACCACACACCCCACACTCACCACACACCCCACACCCCCCACACACCCCACACTCACCACACCCCCCACACACCCCACACTCACCACACACCCCACACCCCCCACACACCCCACACTCACCACACACCCCACACCCCCCACACACCCCACACTCACCACACCCCCCACACACCCCACACCCCCCACACACCCCACACTCACCACACACCCCACACCCCCCACCACCCCACACCCACCACACACCCCCACACCCCCCACACACCCCCCACTCACCACCACACCCCACACTCACCACACACCCCACACCCCCCACACACCCCACACCCCCCACACACCCCACACTCACCACACACCCCACACCCCCCACACCCCACACCCCACCCACACACCCCACACCACCACACACCCCACACCCCCCACACACCCCACACTCACCACACACCCCACACCCCCCACACCCCCCACACCCCCCCACACCCCACACCACCACACACCCCACACTCACCACACACCCCCACACTCACCACACACCCCACACCCCCCACACACCCCACACCCCCCACACCCACCACACACCCCCACACCCCCCCACACACCCCACACCCCCCACACACCCCACACCCCCCACACACCCCCACACTCACCACACACCCCCACACCTCACCACACCCCCACACCACCCCACACACCCCACACCCCCCACACACCCCACACTCACCACACTCACCCCACACCCCCCCACACACCCCACTCACCACACCCCACACTCACCACACACCCCACACCCCCCACACACCCCACACCCCCCACACACCCCACACACCCCACACTCACCACACACCCCACACTCACCACACACACCCACACACCCCCACACACCCCACACTCACCACACACCCCACACTCACCACACACCCCACACACCCCCACACACCCCCACACCCACACTCACCACACACCCCACACTCACCACACACCCCACACACACCCCACACACCCACACACACCACACACCCCACACTCACCACACACCCCACACTCACCACACACCCCACTCACCACACCCCCACACACCCCACACTCACCACACACCCCACACCCCACCACACACCCCACACACCCCCACACACCCCACACTCACCACACACCCCACACTCACCACACACCCCACACTCACCACACACCCCACACCCCCCACACCCCACACCCCCACACCCACCACACACCCCACACCCCCCACACACCCCACACCCCCCACACACCCCACACTCACCACACACCCCACACTCACCACACACCCCACACCCCCCACACACCCCACACTCACCACACACCCCACACCCCCCACACACCCCACACTCACCACACACCCCACACTCACCACACACCCCACAACCCCCCACACACCCCACACACACCCACACACCCCACACCCCCACACACCCCACACTCACCACACACCCCACACTCACCACACACCCCACACTCCCCACACACCCCACACCCCCCACACACCCCACACCCCCCACAACACCCCACACTCACCACACACCCCACACTCACCACACACCCCACACTCACCACACACCCCACACCCCCCACACACCCCACACACCCACACCACCACACACCCCACACCCCCCACACACCCCACACCCCCCACACACCCCACACTCACCACACACCAACCCCACACTCACCACACACCCCCCACACTCACCACACACCCCACACTCACCACACAGCCCCACACTCACCACACACCCCCACACCCCACACTCACCACACCCCCACACACCCCACACTCACCACACACCCCACACCCCCCACACACCCCACCTCACACACACCCCCACACCCCCCACACACCCCACACCCCCCCACACACCCCACACTCACCACACACCCCACACTCACCACACACCCCACACCCCCCACACACCCCACACTCACCACACACCCCACACCCCCCACACACCCCACACTCACCACACACCCCACACCCCCACACACCCCACACACCCCCGACACCCCCCACACACCCCACACACCCCACACTCACCACACACCCCACA